>NW_012099654.1:3487063-3525047 GCF_000951045.1 Mandrillus leucophaeus
TTTTCACATAGTCCCATATTTCTTGGAGGCTTTGTTTGTTTCTTTTTACTCTTTTTTCTCTAAACTTCTCTTCTCACTTCATTTCATTCATTTGATCTTCAATCACTGATACCCTTTCTTCCACTTGATCGAACTGACTACTGAAGCTTGTGCATATGTCATGTACTTCTCATGCCATGGTTTTCAGCTCCATCAGGTCATTTAAGGTCTTCTCTATGCTGTTTATTCTAGTTAGCCATTTGTCTAATCTTTTTTCAAGGTTTTTAGCTTCTTTGCTATGGGTTCGAACATCCTGTAGCTTGGAGAATTTTGTTATTACCAATCATCTGAAGCCGTCTTCTCTCTACTCGTCAAAGTCATTCTCTGTCCAGCTTTGTTCCATTGCTGGCGATGAGCTCGGTTTCTTTGGAGGAGAAGAGGCGCTCTGATTTTTAGAATTTTCAGCTTTTCTACTCTGATTTCTCCCCTCTTTGTGGTTTTATCTGCCTTTGGTCTTTGTTGATGGTGACGTACAGATGGGGTTTTGATGTGGCTGTCCTTTCTGTTTGTTAGTTTTCCTTCTAACAGTCAGGACCCTCAGCTGCAGGTCTGTTCGAGTTTGTTGGAGGTTCACTCCATACCCTGTTTGCCTGGGTATCACCAGCAGAGGCTGCAGAACAGCAAATATTGCAGAACAGCAAATGTTGCTGCCTGATCCTTCCTCTGGAAACTTCGTCTCAGCGGGTCACCTGGCCATATGAGATGTCAGTCAGCCTCTATTGGGAGGTGCCTCCAAGTTAGGCTACTTGGGGGCAGGGACCCACTTGAGGAGGCAGTCTGTCCATTCTCAGATCTCAAAGTCCATGCTGGGAGAACCACTACTCTCTCTAAGCTGTCAGATAGGGACATTTAAGTCTGCAGAAGTTTCTGCTACCATTTGTTCAACTATGCCTTGCCCCCAGAGGTGGAGTCTACAGAGGCAGGCAGTCCTCCTTTAGCTGCTGTGGGCTCCACCCAGTTCGAGCTTCCCAGCCGCTTTGTTTACCTTCTCAAGTCTCAGCAATGGCGGGCACCCCTCCCCTAGCCTCGCTGCTGCCTTGCAGTTCGATCTCAGACTGCTGTACTAGCAGTGAGTGAGGCTCCATGGGCATGGGACCCTTCGAGCCAGGTGCTCATATAATCATATGTGATTATATAATCATATAATCTTCTGGTATACCGTTTGCTAAGACCATTGAAAAAGCGCAGTATTAGGGTGGGAGTATCCCGAGTTTCCAGGTACTGTCTGTCATGGCTTCCCTTGGCTAGGAAAGGGAATCTCCGACCCCTTGCGCTTCCTGGGTGAGGCAATGCCCAGCCCTGATTTGGCTTATGCTCCGTGGGCTTCACCCACTGTCCATCAAGCCCCAGTAAGATGAACCCGGTGCCTCAGTTGGAAATGCAGAAATCACCCGTCTTCTGCATCGCTCACACTGGGAGCTATAGACTGGAGCTGTTCTTATTTGGCCATCTTGGAACCTCCTCAGTAATATTTATTGGTTTGAAAAAATACTTAAGGAAACCATCAAGAACAATATAAAAAATTCCTTGGATCCCTCATTGATATCTATTTATCCATCTCCATATATTTTACAAGCCTGGCAACTTTTTAATTTAATTTTGTGAAAGGATATTCTTGCTGTTTTCATCCTACACCTAGCCATGTGGAGGATGTTATTACTGAATTTATGATTTGCTAAGAGATGTGAATCAATGATTAAGAATATACTAGAGTGAGTGGGCTAATGTCTGATGTGATTTCTTTTGGCTAAAAGAAACTGTATTAGTTTGTTCTTGCATTGCTATAGAAAACTACCTGAAACTGGGTACTTTATGAAGAAAAAAGTTTAGATTGACTCACAGTTCTGCAAGCTATATGGGAAGCATGGCTGAGGAGACCTCAGGAAACTTAAAATCATGGCGGAAGGTGAAGGGTAGTAGGCCCTTATTCACATGGCAGAGCAGGAGACAGAGAGGGAAGGGAATGATGCTACACACTTTTATACAACCAGATCTTGTGAGAACTCTATCAAGAGACTGCTCTAGGGGGATGGGGCTAAACCATTAGAAACCACCCTCATGATCCAGTCACCTTCCACCAGTCCCCACCTCCAACTCTGGGGATTACAATTCAACATGAAATTTGAGTGGGGAATCAAAGCCAAACCATATTAGAAGCCCTTTGGCCTTTACAGTATTTAAATTTAAAAAGAACAGACAAATTATCAAGATCATATGGTCACAAAATGGAAGAAAGCAAACAGAATTATTAAAGTGATGAACCTGCTGGTTTTTTGTAGAGGGAAAAGGCCACTTAAACCACTTGGCCAGGTGCAGTGGCTCATGCCTGTAATCCCAGCACTTTGGGAGGCTGAGGTGGGTGGATCACAAGGTCAGGAGATTGGGATCATCCTGGCTAACACGGTGAACCCCCATCTCTACTAAAAATACAAAAAAAAAAAATTAGCTGGGTGTGGTGGCATGTGCCTGTAGTCTCAGCTACTTGGGAGACTGAGGCAGGAGAATGGCTGAACCTGGGAGGTGGAGCTTGCAGTGAGCCAAGATTGCGCCACTGCACTCCAGCCTGGGCAACAGAGCCAGACTCCATCTCAGAAAAATAAATAAATAAATGAATGAATAAGTAAATAAATAAATAAAGTGAAACCACTTAATGATCAAAATTTCATAGTGGGAAAATCAGGTTTTTCGACATTAGCCTGAAGAATGCCACATAAAAGAAAAAGGAAATTAATTTTCTTATTTGTGTTTGTGTTGGAGGTCACCAGCTTCACCCCTACCTTTCGACACTTCTTAGAAGGACTTACAGAACTTAGTATATTGTACTCAAGGCTGAGATTTATTACAGCAATGTAATAAGGATACACATCCAGATCATAAGAGAAAAAGACACAGGTAGAACCTGTGAGGTATCAGTTTGAAGGTTTTCTTATGCTCTCTTCCTCATGAAGAGCCACACATGGGAGACTTGTTAGGACTTGCAGAACTTAGTGTGTTGTACTCATGGCTGAGGTTTATTACAGCAGTGTGGTAAGGATACACATCCAGATCATAAGAGAAAAAGACACAGGTAGAACCTGGAGGTATCAATGTGAAGGTTTTCTTATGCTCTCTTCCTCATGAAGAGCTTAATCTTCCCCCAGCAGTGAAAATGTAGCAATATATATGTTATGGTTCCACCCAGGGAAGCTCATTAGAGATTCAGTGCTCAAGATTTTATTGTAGGTACCCTTTGCCTATCGCATACCAAAATCCCAAACTCCCAGAAGCATAAACCACATTGCTTGTGTAGACAGTTTAAGCACAATGAGCCACCCTTATCAGGCAGCGTTTTATATCAGTGTAGTATACTGTTTACAATCCAAGTTCACAGGTGCCAGCTAATGGCCACCCTTGCAAGCAGTCTGTCAGGATGACAGTTTCAGGCCTTCTATGTTAACTCTTTTCTAAACAGTGTTATATTTAGGTTCTAATTGAAATATATACTAATTTCTAGAATAGCAATATGCTGAATAAAGTTTGTTTTATTGGCCTAATTTTTCTGGCAAAGTTGTATGACAGCACATAGGACATCCTTTATCTCACAGTTGAATTTTGCATCATGATGTCAAGGAAGATTGTGAGTGGAAAAAATGTGAACTCAAACTATGTTTTTCCTAGTCTCTCAATAACGACAGTCAACACAGAAGACTTCTGTGACCACATGTGTGAGAGTTTTTCCCTACACCCCAAGCAAGCAATCAGTTCTGTAGCAGATGCCAGCTAGGTGTAACAAAAAGAAAAATGAGACTATTAGAAACAAAAATCAACCAGGTAGATTTAAACCCAGCCTTACAGATAATCATTTTAAATATAAATGACCTAAATGCTCCAATTAAAAAGCAGAGATACACTGGATAAAGAAGCAATACTCAATTAAATGTGGCATACAATAAACTCACTTTAAACATAAAGGCACATAGCCAGGCATGGTGATTCACATCTGTAATCCCAATATTTCGAAAGGCTGAGGTGGGAGGATCATTTGAGCCCAGTAGTTCAAGACCAGCCTGGGCAACATAGTGAGACCCTATCTCTAAAAAGAAAAACAAACAAACAAACCTCTCTCCTCTTCTCTCTCTCTCTGTCTCTCTCTCTGTCTTTGTCTCTCTCTCTCTCTCTCTGTGTGTGTGTGTATGTGCATATGCACAGATAAGTTATAAGTAAATTAAGTTTATGGAAAAACATGTGCTATGCAAACAATAATCAAAAGAAAGAGTGGCTTTGGTAACTGATATGCTTAAGGCTTTGTGTCCCCACCCAAATCTCATCTTGAATTATAATACCCTATAATCCCCATAATCCCCATATGTCAAGGAAGAGACCAGCTGGAGGTAATAGGATCATGGAGGCAGTTTCCTCCATGTTGTTCTCATGATAGTGAGTGGGTTCTCATTAGATCCGATGGTTTTATAAGTGTTTGGTAGTTCCTCCTATGCTCATTCTCCTTCTGCTGCTTTGTGAAGAAGGTGCCTTGCTTCTCCTTTGCTTTCCGCCATAATTGTAAGTTTCCTGAGGCCTCCCTGGCCATGCTGAACTGTGAGTGAATTAAACCTCTTTCCTTTATAAATAACCAGTTTTGAGCAGTTCTTTATAGCAGTGTGAAAACAGATTAATACAGCAACATAAGACAAAGTAAAATTTAAAGCAAGTAATATTTCCAGGGATAAAGAGACATATTTCATAATTATAAAGCAGATGGTTCACCAGAAAGACATAACAATTCTAAAAGTGTGTGAACAAGAAAAGAAATTTCAAATACATGAATAAATAGAATGGAAATGAAAATAAACAAATTCACAATTATAGTTGGAGACTGCAATTCTTTTAATAAATGATTTGTGAAGTGTACACCCAGGATATAGAAGGCTTGAACAATATTATCAGCCGTGTTACCTACTTGACATTTGTTGAAGATGCCAACAACAATGGCAGAAAATCTATTCTTTTCAAGAGCTTACAGAACATTCACCAATATAGACCACATGTTGGACCATAAAACAAGTTTTAATAAATTTAAGATACATGAAATCATACAAAGTATGTTCTTTCACCAAAATGAAATGCAATGACTAATTAGTAACCAAAAGATTTCTAGGAAATCCCAACATATTTAGAAATTAAACTGTATACATCTGAATAACTCATGGATCACAGAAGAAATCACAAGAGAAATTAGTAAGTATTTTGAACTGAATTAATATATCAAAATTTATGGGATTTAATGAAACTAGTATTTATATGGAAATGTAAAACTTCAGTGCTTATGTTAGAAAAAAATATAAATTCAGTGACTTCAGGTTTGACCTTACAAAGCTTGAAAAACAAAAGAGGAGTAAAATAAGTAGAGACAACATAAATCAATGAAATATAAAACAGACAATAGAGAAAATTAACAAATGCAAAAGTTATTCTTTGAAAAGATGAATAAAATTTATAAACCTTTTGCCAGATTTTAAACAAGACCTAAAGAAGACATAGATTACCAATATCAAGAATTAGGGGACATCACTATAGATCACACAGAAAATAAAAAGTTAAAAAGGGATTATTATTACAACCTTATGCCAATAAATTTAACAACTTAAATAAAATGGGCAAATTCCTTGAAAGCACCTACCAAAGCTTACCCACAAAGAAAAAAATAGCCCTTATAACCCTATATATATGAAAGATAATGAGTTGGTGGTTTAAAAACCTTTTCAAAAAGGATATTCCAGGTGCAGGTAGTTTCACTGATAAATTTTACCAATAACTGAGGAAGAAACAAATGAGCCGTACACAAACTCTTCCAGAAAAGTAAAAAGGATGCACTTCCCAAGTGATTTTATGAGGCTAGCATTATTTTTATACCAAAACCAGCCAAAGGCATTACAAAAACCCAAAACTACAGACCAATATCCTTTAAGGACACAGATGCAAAAATCCTTAAAATATTAACATGTTGAATCCAGTAATATATACATACAAATATTACATGACCAAATGGAGTTAGTCCCAGAATATGATTAGTTTATTATTCCAAAATCAATGTGGTTTGCCAAATTAACAGATTAAAAATGAAAAACTACTTCATTTCAATACATGCAGAGAAGGCACTTCAAAAAAGTTAGTATTCATTCATGATTAAAAGAAAAAAAGCTCAGTAAACCAAGAATAGACGTATCCTTCCTCAATCTGATAGACAGCACTGTCAAAAAACCTACAGATGACATCAGACTTAATGGTAGAAGATGGAATTTTTTCCCCTAATATCAAGAATATAACAAAGATGTCGCCCTCACTTCTTTTATTATTATTATTTTACTTTTGGGATACCTGCAGAACATGCAGGTTTGTTACATAGGTATACACGTGTCATGGTGGTTTTCTGCACCGATCAACCCATCATCTACATTTCTCCTAATGCTATCCCTCCCCTAGTCCCTCACCCCCTGACAGCCCCCAGTATGTGATGTTCCCTTCCCTGTGTCCATGTGTTTTCATTGTTCAGCTCCCACTTATGAGTGAGAACATGTAGTGCTCTCACCACTTCTAATCAATATTATGCTAAAGTTTCTAGCCAGTGCAGTAATGGAAGAAAAATAAATAAAAGACACACATGTATTTGGAAAGTGAAAAGTAAAGCTGTCTTTGTTTCATGTAATATGACAATGAAAAACTGCTTCTATTTCATATGACATGATAAAATAATTTACTAGAATTAATAAATGAATCTAACAAGGACTCAACTGTATTTCTCCTTACCAGCAATGAACAATTGGAAGTTGAAAATTTTAAAATACCATTTATCATTATATCAAAAATATTAAATAATTGGGGATAAATGTTACTAAATATGTCCAAGACCTTTACACCTTTACACTGAATACTTCAAAACATTGTTGAGAGTAATTAAAGATGACCTAAATAAATGAAGTGATATATTGTGTGGCTTAGACGACTCAGTATTTTTCACATGTCATTTCTACCCAAGTTGATCTATAGATTCAGTACAAATACAGTAGTCTTAACAGGAATTTTTGTAGAAATTGTTAGGCTAATTCTAAAATTGATAGAGAAATCAAAATAGCTTAAAATAGCTGAGGCAAATTTGAAAAAGAATAATATTGGAGGATTTATATTACCTATAGTGTGAAGATATGTATTCCATAGCTATAGTAATCAAGACAGTATGTTACTAGCATAAATTAGATTAGGATTTCTCAACCTTGACATAAATGACATTTGGGGCTGGATATTTCTTTCTTAAAGAGTGCTGTCCTGTACTTATAGGATGTCTCACAGCTTCTCTGACCTCTACTCACTAGATGCCAGAAGCACCCATATTCTCTAGTTGTGACAACCAAAAAATGTCTCTAGACATTCCTGAATTTATCCTAGGGGACAAAAATCATCCGCAGTTCAGGAGCACTGAGTTTTACTTGTAGAACAATTGAACAAAATAAAAGAATTGAGAAATAGACCCTCATATATGTCCTCAGTTGATTTTTTTTTTTTTTTTTTTTTTGAGACGGAGTCTCACTTTGCTGCCCAGGTTGGAGTGCAGTGGCGCAATCTCTGCTTCCTGCAAGCTCCGCCTCCTGGGTTCAGGTGATTCTCCTGCCTCAGGCTCCTGAGTACCTGGGACCACAGGCACACACCACCACACCCAGCTAATTTTTTTGTATTTTTAGTAGAGATGGGGTTTCACCATATTGGCCAGGCTGGTCTTGAACTCCTGACCTCAGTTAATCTGCCTACCTCGACCTCCCAATCAGTTGATTTTTAACAATGGTGCAAAGGCAATTCAATACAGAAAGTATACTCTTTCAACAAATGGAATTGAAATCCTTGGATTTCCATTTTTTAAAATGAACCCTTAATTTTCATCATATATAAAATTAAAACTTTGTATATATAAAATTAAAATGGATCATAGCCCCCAAGCCCAGTTCTCCATCTGCCACACCCCTCAGGGCCTAAGCACACCATACAGGGGTGGGGGAATCACCATGCCCCATCCACCCTTGTTGGCACCAGAGCATTCCTCCTGGGGGCCTAAGGACAGGCTGATCCAACATACCACTACCACTGTAGCTAGCATTCACTCAGAGATAGCACCTGTGGGTCTGGGGACTGGCCCACCCCTCCCATCATAGCCACCAACAGCAGCATAGATGGCTTGGGAGCCAGAGGATTGTCCTGCCACTGCTGCTGCCATCACCCATGCCATGCTCACTGCCCAGGGGCCTGAAGATTCTCCCACCTGCAAAACCCACCACTGTTACTGCCAGCACCCAAGCAAGCTGCTTAAAGGCCCAAGAATTGGTCCACCTGGATTCACTAACACTGATGCCAGCATATACCTTTCTGGGGCCCAAGGACAGGCATGCTCAGTCCACTGTTGTCACCCATGGGACTAGAGGACAGGCCCACCTGGTGTCCCTGTCTTCAGAAAAACTTCTCCACAGCTCCCACTAACAGTTGCTCCCTAAACCACTGAGGAAATTACAGACACCACTGACACTATTTACAAGTAAAGAAATCCTATAGAAACCACACTACATCACATATCTAGAATCAAAGCCAAAATGCCTTGCCCGGGCAACACAATAGGAACACATCTTTAGGAAAAAGTCCTCTTCTATGAAAGCAAATTCAAAAAATTGAAGAAGTAGCTGTTAGAACAGGTGCACAGGTGTTAATGTAAGGACACAAGAAATGTGAAAAAGCAAGGAAGTATGGCACCTCCAAAGGGACACAATAATTCTCCAGCAACAAATTCCCAGTGAAAAAGAAATTCATAAAGTCCCAGCAAAAGAGTTCAGAATAATAAGAAGCTCAGTGAGATTCAAGAGAATTTTTTAAAAATACAAAGAAATAAGAAAAACTCAGGATATGAATGAAAAATTTAACAGATAGATATTGTTTAAAAAAAAAAAAAAAAGAACCAAATAGAAATTCTGGAACTGAAGGATTCATATAATGAAACACAAAATGCATTCAAAAGTTTCAACAATAGACTATATCAAGCAGAAGAAAGAATTTCAGAACTTGAAGATAGGTATTTTGAAATGACTTTGTTAGATAAAAATAAATAAATAAGAATTTTAAATAGTGAACAAAGGCTACATGATATATGGGGCACCATGAAGTGACCAAACATTTGAATTTTCAGCATTCTAGAAGGAGAAAAGAAAATGAAAGGGACAGAAAATCTATTTAATGAAATAATAGCTGAAAAGTTCCCCAGTCTAGCAAGAGATTTAGACATCCAGACACAGGAAGCAAAGCAATCCCCAGATAGAGACAATTCAAAAGGGTCTTCTCTACAGCAATTATAGTTAAACTGTCAAAAGTCAGAGAGAGAAAATTCTAAAAGTAGCAAGAAAAATACATATAGTCACTTAAGAGAACCTTCATCAGACTAACAGTGGATTTCTCAGCAGAAACCTTACAGGTCAGGAGAGAACAAGATGATATATTCCAAGTGATAAAAGAAAAAAAAATACTGTCAACCAAGGACACTATGTTCAGCCAAGTTGTCCTTCATGAATGAGGAAGAAATAAAGTCTCCCAGACAAGCAAAAGCTTGGGAAACTCATCACAACTAGACTGGCCCTACACTTGGAAGCAAAGGATAATATCTACTATCATGAAAACATATGAAAGTATAAACAAAACCCACTGGTAGAGCAAACACAAATAAGGAAGAAAATGGACTTTAATGTTACCACTACAGAAAACCGCCAAACCTCAATGATAAATGAAAGAAAAGGAAGGAAGAAAGGAAGGAAGGAAAGAAGGAAGGAAGGAAGGAAGAGAAAGAAATCGAAAAAAGATATATGAAACCATAAATCAATTAATAAAATAAGAATAAGCCCTCACATATAAATAATAACCTTGTATGTAAAAGGATTAAATTTTCCACTTACAAAATATAGACTGGTTGAATGGATTTCTTAAAAAAAGGAAAAATTTACCCAATGATACACTGCTTACAAGAAACTCATTTCACCTATAAAGACACATAGACAGAAAGTAAAGGAAGGCAAAAAATATCCAATGCAAAAAATATCCAATGCAAATATCCAATGCAAAATGAAAAGCAGGCAGGAGTAGCTATACTTATATCAGATAAAACAGACATTAAGTCTAAAACAGCAAAAATACACAAAGAAGGTCATTATGTAATGATAAAGGGATCAATTCAGCAAGAGGATGTAATAATTCTAAACACATATGTGCCCAACACTGGGGCATGCCGATATATAAAGCAAAAATTATTAGATCTAAAAGATATAATTCAATACGATAATAGTTGGGGACTTCAAGACTCTACTCTCAGCATAGGATAGATTATCTAGACAGAAAACTAATAGAGAAGCATTGGATTTAAGCTGAATTTTAGACCAAATGAACATTTACGGAACATTTCATCCAATAGCTAGAGAATACACATTGTTCTTGTGAACACATGGGACATGCTCCAGGATAGACCATATGTTGGGACACAGAAAAAATCACAACAAATTTTTAAAAAGTGAAATCATATCAAATATTTTCTCAAACCACAATGGAATAAAACTAGAAATCAATAACAAGAGGAACTTGGAGATGGTACACATACATAGAAATTAAACAGCATGCTCCTGAATGACTATTAGGTCAAAGAAGAAACTAAGAAGGAAATAAAAAATTTCTTGAAAGAAATGAAAATTGAAATACAACATACCAAAACTTAAGAATAGCTAAAGCAGTGCTAAAAAGGAAGTTTATAACACATTCTATCCATGTAACCAGATATCACATAGTTCCCATAAAGATGTACAAATATTGCATATCCATTATAAATAATGGATCACAGACCTAAATGTAAGAGTTACAATTTCCTAGAAGAAAACATAAGAGAAAACAGTGATTTTGAGGTAGGCAAGGATTTCTTAAGTAGGACATAAAGGACATGAATTCTAAGTGATAAATATTGATAAATTAGACTTCATAAAAATTAAAAACTTGTTCTTCAAAAACACTGTTAAGAAAATAAAAAGGCAGTGACTTCTGGTTCCAAAATGGTGACATGGAAGCAAGCTGACTTTATTCCTTAGCACAGAAAGCCAAAAACAAATATACAGTGCCAAGATTTTCACCAGTAATACCCCGTAACTCAAATATGAAGATGAAACAGTTCCCAGGGCCACAGAGATATGAAAAAACTCCAAGCAGGCAGAAGGCAGTAAGATAATTGGACTTGTGTGTCTGCCATACCCCTCTCTTCAATTTGCCAAGTAGTAAGCACACGAAAACTTCCCCCCAGATCACAGCTTCTATGCTGAATAAAGTGAAACTGAATTGGACAACCAGTTTCTCCACCATTTTGGATTTTTTTGGCAGGAGACCTGTCCCTCCTTCAACCCACAGGAAGCATTGGGAGTGCATGAAGGGAAAAATGTTCTTGAGAACAGCCAGAGGCAAAGTTAGGGTGGGGCAGAGGTGGGACTACCATTGCCAACCCTGGAAACTCCACTCTATAACTTGGCCAAAGGAGATGCCAAATCAGAGTGACCGTTCAGCAGCACCACCTTCTGCCTTCTGTAGAAGATTTATTCCACAGTTTTCTTGGGTACAACCCCCTAGCCAGCCTTTCTACACTACTGGATGTCTCCTTTGGGACCTTACCCATTTGAGACAGGTGACACTCTGATTGTGTTCTTCAACTGAGTCAAACCTGGACATAAAGTGCTGGTGCTGAAAAGAAAGCAGAGAACTAGATGGAATAAATGAAAGAAAATTAACAGGTAAATTACAAGGAATCTCTAATCAAACATATGCAATAAATAGCAAAGTAAATCAGATAGAGAAAACTGGAATAAATAATCCTTCAAAGCAAAGATAGACATACATCTACAAGAAGCAGCAGCAAACAGGCAAACATGATCTCTTCAAACAGACAAAGCAAGGAACCAGTGACTGACCCTAATGAGACAACAATATGTGAACTCTCTGACCAAGAATTCAAAATAGCAGTTTAAAAGAAACTCAGTGATCTCCGAGATAACACAGAAAAGCAATTCATGAATTTAATATAGAAATATGACAGAGATTGAAACAAATTTTTACACCAAACAGAAATCTTGGAACTGAGAAATACATTTGCTGACCTGAAAATTTTGTTAGAGACTCTTGGCAGCAGAATGGATCAAGCAAAGGAAAGAAGCAGTGAGCTCAAAGACTGGCTACTTGAAAATACACAGAGAAAAAAGAATGAAAAGGAATGAAGATCATCTACAAAATATAGAAAATTACCTTACAGAATGGGGGAAAATATTTGCAAGCTATTCACCTGACTGCAAATAAAATAATCAACAAATGGGAGCGACAATTGACAGAATGGGAGGGTATATTTGCAAGCTATCTGAGGAGAGATTAATACCAGAATATATAAGCTCAACCAACTCAGCCAAAAAAAAAAAGAAAAGCAAATTATCTGATTTTAAAATGGGTAAAAGATCTGAGTAGATGTTTTTCAAAAGAAGACATACAAATGGCTAACAGGTATATGAAAAGATGCTCAGCATTACTGATTATCAGAGGAATACAAATTGAAACCACAAAGGATGTCATCTTACCCCAATTAAAGTGGATTTTGTCAAAAAGGGAATAACAGATGCTGGTGATGATGTGGAGAAAGGTGAATTCTCATACACTGTCAGTGGGAATGTAAATTAATATAGCCACTATGGAAAACTAGAGGTTCCTTGAAAAACTAAAAATAGAACTACCATATGATCCAGCAATTCCACTACTGGGTGTATATCCAAAAGAAAGAAAACCAATACATTGAAGCAATATCTATACTCCCATGTTTATTGCAGCACTCTTCACAATAGCCAAAATATGGAATCAACCTAAGTGCCCACCAGTGGATAAATGGTTAAGGAAAATATGGTATCTTTCATTTTTGCCAATCTATGTGATAGCCAAAATATGGAATCAACCTAAGTGCCCACCAGTGGATAAATGGTTAAGGAAAATATGGTATATATACACAACAGAATACTATTTAGCTATAAAAATGAAGGAAATTCTGTCATTTGCAGAAACATGGATGGAATTGGAGGTTATTGTGTTAAGGGAAATAGGCCAAGCACAGAAAAACAAATACTGCAGGTTCTCACTTCTGTTTGGGAGCTAAACAAGTGGAACTCATGAAGATAGATTGGTGGTTACCAGAGTCTGGAAAGTATGGGTTGGGGTGGGGATGAAGAGAGGTTGATTAACGGGTATGGACATACAGTTTGATAGAAGAAATAAGACCTAGTGTTTGAAAGATCAGTAGGGTGACTATAGTTTACAGTAACCTGTTGTATATTTCAAAATAGCTACAAGAAATTAAAATGTTTCTAGCATAAAGAAAAGACAATTTTTAAGGTGATACACAGCCCAATTACACTGATTTGACCTTTACAGATTATATAAATGTATTAAACTATCACATGTACCCTAAAAATATGTACATCTATTATGTATCAATAAAAAATAAAATTAATAAAGAAAAACTCTCACATTTACCCTGAAAATATGTACATCTCTTATGTATCAATAAAAAATAAAATTAATAAAGAAAAGAAAAAGATGAACTCTGATTGAGAGAACATATATCTCCCATAACATACATCTGCTAAAGGACTTGTATCCAGAATGTACACAGAACTGTTAGAACTCAAACAACCCAATAAAAAGTGGGCAAAAGATTAGGACATTTCACCCAAGAAGATACATGAATGGCAAATAAGCACTTAAAAAAGATTCTCAGCAGGCTGATTATGGTGGCTCACTCCTGTAATCCCAGCACTTTGGGAGGCCAAAGTGAGTGGATCGCCTGAGGTCAGGAGTTCAAGACCAGCCTGCCCAACATGGTGAAACCCCATCTCTACCAAAAATACACAAATTAGCCAGGCATGGTAGGGCACACCTGTAATCCCATCTACTCGGGAGGATGAGGCAGGAGAATCACTTGAACCCAGAAGGTGGAGGTTGCAGTGAGCCGAGATGGCACCACTGTACTCCAGCCTGGGTAACAGAGCGGATTCTGTCTTAAAAAAAAAAAAAAAAAAAAAAAAAAAAGAGAGATGCTCAGCATCATTAGTCATACCCTCTGGAATGGCTAAAATTTAAAAGACTGAAAATACCAAGTATTGGAGAGATTGCTAGTAGAAATGCAAAATGGAACATTTGGAAAAACAATTTGGCAATTTTTGTTACATGAAATATATTACATAGTTACAAAGTATTGGACCACCCCTTGGTGTTTATTTATCTAAGATAAATGAAAGCTTTTTGTCCACACAAAGACTTGTACTAGAATGTGGATAGCAGCTTTATTCATAATAGCCTCTAACTGGAAGGGACCCTAAATATCTATCAACTGATAAATGAATAATTAAGTTGTTAAAAGGAACAAACTTTTTTTTTTGAGATGGAGTCTTGTTCTGTCACCCATATTGGGGTGCAGTGTCACATTCTCTGGTCATTGCAACCTCTGCCTCCCAGGTTCAGACAATTCTCCTGCTTCAGCCTCCCAAGTAGCTGGGATTACAGGCCTGTGCCACCAGGCCCAGCTAATTTTTGTAGTTTTAGTAGAGACGAGGTTTCAGCATGTTGGCCAGGCTGGTCTCGAACGCCTGACCTCAGGTGATCCACCCGCCTTGGCCTCCCAAAGTGCTGGGATTACAGGTGAGAAACAAACTGTTGATATACACGACAATATGGGTGAATCTCAAAATCATCATGCTAAGTCAAAGAGACCAGACACAAAAACTACATTCTGAGCTCATTCATGTGAAATTCTACAAAAAGCAAAATGTAAAGCAATAGAGGCAGATCATTGGTTCCCAGAGACCAAAGAGTCTTGGTAAGTGATTGACTGCAGAGGGGCAGAAAGGATTTTTTGTGATGGTAGAATGTCTCTAAGTCATTATTGTAGTAGTGATCACTTCAGTAAGGCTTTTTTTTTTTTTTTTTTTTTTAAACAAATTAAAGGCCTATTTCTTGGTCACATAATCTTTGCCAAGCTCTTTGGCCCTCAGGCCCACTCCATCGTGTTATCTGGAGCTCCCTCCCAACTTTAGCTTTAGCTTTTCCTGTTTAGTGCCTTTTTACCCTGTTGCTGTTTAGACTTTTCCTGTGGATGACTATTACTGAAAAACACTATTCAGGATCCCATTCTCTCTGAGCTGAGTTCTCTGTGTTCTCCATACTAATACATTAAGTGCATCTTTTTTAGTATATTAAAGTCAAGGCCTAGAGAAGGTCTCATCTTAACACACTGGAAAAATAGTCATTTTTAATATAGCATATGTTTTTAAGAGTCTAGAAGTTTACTTTTCTGAAATTCACTTTCAGTCTCTTCCATATCATGTTTGAAATAAATTTCTGCAGATTAAGGCCTACATCTCCAGTTTGCTAAATTAATCTCAGGATGGTCTCAGGAATCTGTGTTTTGAAAGAATCCAACAAGTGATCTTACTGATCAATCAGGCTTAGAAACTACTGGATTGAGGTAGTTTCTGACTCTATCTTTTAAAAACAGATGAATAAAATCTTAATAAAAATCTTAATAAATAGATAAAGTATTTTATCTTTTCATACCTTTACTCAGACTCACTAAGGTGTACAAATGCAGATTTTATCAGACGTCTTTGCAGAATACTTTTTCACATGCCATTATCTGCTGTCTCTCACTACTACAGTTGATCTTTTCACTCTCTAAAGGAAAGCAGGGTATTATCTAGCTAGTTTTATTAGGAGACTACTATGTGCCAGACATTTTACAAGGGCTCACTATTTAATTCTCATAGATGATAAAAATGAAGTTAGAGACGATGATAAGTAACTTGGCCAAGGATGTAGCTAATAAGTACCAGGGGTGAGGTTTGTGCTTGGCTTTAAAACAAGGGTATTTTTCTTTTTAAATATATTTGTATAAATTTAAAGAGTACAAGTGCAGTTTTGTTAAATGGATATATTGAGTAGGGATATATTCTGGGCTTTTAGTGTAACCATCACTCAAATAGTATACCTTGCACTCATTAATTAATTTCTCATCCCTGAACCCCCTCCCACTCCCTACCCTTCTGAGTCTCCAGTGACTATAATTCCACACTCTGTCCATGTGTACACATTATTTGGCTCTTACTTATAAGTGAGAACATCCAGTATTTGACTTGTCCCTGAGTTGTTTTCACTTAACAACATGGATGGCCTCCAGTTCCATCCATGTTGCTGCAAAAGACATGATCCCATTCTTTGTTATGGCTGAATAGTATTCCAGTGTGTGTGTGTGTGTATTTACCACATTTTATTTATCCAGTCATCCACTGATGGACACTAAGGTTGATTCCATATCTTTGCTATTGTGAATAGTGTTACAGTAAATATTTGAGTACAAGTATCTTTTTAATATGATGATTACTTTTCCTGTGGGTATATACCCAGTAGTGAGATTGCTGGATTGAATGGCAGTTCTATTTTTAGTTCTTTGGGAAATCTCCATACTGTTTTCCGTAGAGGTTGTACTAATTTGCATTCCCACCAACAGTGTATAAGCATTTCCTTTTCTCCACATACTCATCAACATCTGTTATTTTTTGTCTTTTTAATAATAGGCATTCTATTGGCATAAGATGGTATCTTAATGTGGCTTTAACATTTCTCTGATGATTAATGATGTTGAGCATTTTTTCATATGCTTGTTGGTCATTCGTGGGTCTTCTTTTAAGAAATGTCTATTCGTGTCTTTTGCCAGTTTTTTAATAGGGCTATTTGTTGTTTTGTTATTGTTGTTGAGTTGTTTGAGTTCCTTGTAAATTCTGGAAATTAGTTCTTGTAGGATTCATAGTTTGCAAATATTTTCCCCCAATCTGCAGGTTGTCTGTTCACTTTTTAAATTATTTCCTTTTCCATGCAGGTGCTTTTTAGTTTAATATAGTTCCATATGTCTGTTTTTGATTTCGTTGCTTATGGTTTCAAGGTCTTATGAATTCTTTGCCTAGACAAATGTCAAGAAGAGTTTTCCCTAAGTTTTCTTGTAGAATTTTTATAGTTTCAGATCACAAATTTAAGTCTTTTATTTGTCTGTATTTGATTTTTTAATATGATTTGAGACTTTCTTCCACATATGACAATCCAATTTTCCCAACACCATTTATTGAAAAAGATATCTTTTTCCTAGTGTATGTTCTTGTCACCATTGTCAAAGATCAGTTAGCTATAGATATGTGGCTTTATTTCCGGGTTCTCTATTCTTTTACATTGATCTATGTGTCTGTTTTTATGCCAGTACCATGCTGTTTTGATTATTATAACCTTGCAGTATAATTTGAGGTCAGGTAATATGCTCTCTCTAGCTTTGTTCTATTTGCTTAGGATTGTTTCTGCTATTTAGGCTGTTTTTCGGTTCCATATGAATTTTAGGATGGTTTTTTTCTCATTCTGTGGAAAGTGATGTTGGCATTTTGGTAGGAATTGCATTGAATCTGTAGATTGTTTTGGCAGTATTCTCATTTTAATTATATTAATTCTTCTGATTCATGAACATGAAATGTTTTTCCATCAGCTTGTGTCACCTGAAATTTCATTCGTCAGTGTTGTAGTTTTCCTTCTTTCACCTCCTTGGTTAACTATATTCCTAGGTATTTTATTTTATTTTTTGTAGCTATTGTAAATGGGATTGCCTTCTTGATATGGTTTTCAGCTTGATTATTATTGGTGTATAGAAATGACACTCATTTTTGAATATTGATTTTGTATTCTGAAACCTTAGTGAATTCAATTATCAAACCTAAGAATTTTTTGGAGGAGTCTTTAGGGTTTTCTAGGTTTAAGAGCATATTGTCAGTGAACAGAAATACATTATTTCTGACTTCTTCTTTTCCAACTTGGATGCCTTTTCTTTCTTCCTTTTGCCTGATTGCTCTGGCTAGGACTTCGAGTACTAAGTTGAATAGGAGTGGTGAAAGTGGGCATTCTTGCCTTATTCTAGTTCTTAGGGGAATTGTTTTCAACTTTTCCCAACTCAGTATGATATTGGCCATAGGTTTGTTGCATATGGCCTTTATTATTTTGAGGTATGTTTTTTCTACTTTGCCTAGTTTGTTGAGAGCTTTTATCATGAGGGGATGTTCAATTTTATCAAATGCTTTTTCCACATCTATTGAAATGATTATGTAATTTTTGTCTTTACCTGTGTTTATGTAATGAAACATATTTATTGATTTGTATATGTTGAGCCATCCTTGCATCCCTGGAATACAACCCACTTGGTCATGGTGTGTTATCTTTTTGATGTGCTGGTGGATTCAGTTTGCTAGTATTTTGTTGAGGATTTTTGCATCTATCTTCATCAGGGATATTGGTCTGCAGTTTTTTTTGTTTGTTTGTGTTCTCGTCAGACTTTGGTGTCAGGGTGATACTGGCTTCGTGTAATGAGCTAGGGAGGATTCTCTCCTGCTCAGTTTTTTTGGAACAGTTTCAGTAAAATTGGTACCAGTTATTCTTTGTATGTTTGATAGAATTTGACTGTGAGTTCATCTTGACCTAGTCTCTTTTTTTTTGTTGGGAGGATTTTTGTTATTGGTCTGTTGAGGATATCTAGTTCTTCATGGTTCAGTCTTATGAGGTTTTATGTTTCCAGGAATTTATCCATTTTCTCTAGGTTTTTTAGTTTGTGAGTGTATGGTAGAGTCTGATGATCTTTTGTATCTCTGTGGTGTCAGTTACAATGTCTTCTTCATTTCTTGTTATGTTTATTTAGATATTCTTTCTTCTTGGTTAGTCTAGATAGCAGTTTATCAACTTGTTTATCTTTTCAAAGAACTGACTTTTCAATTCAGTGATCCTTTGTTTTTGTTTTGTTTTGTTTGGTTTGTCTCCATATCATTTAGTTATACTCTGATCTTTGTTATATTTTTTCTTCTGCTAGCTTTGGGTTTGTTTTTTTCTTGTTTTTCTAGTTTCTTGAGGTATGACGTTAGGGTGTTAATTTGTAATCTTTCTATTCTTTTGATGTAGGCAT
This sequence comes from Mandrillus leucophaeus, assembly GCF_000951045.1. Classification (NCBI taxonomy): domain Eukaryota; kingdom Metazoa; phylum Chordata; class Mammalia; order Primates; family Cercopithecidae; genus Mandrillus; species Mandrillus leucophaeus. Next base: position 3,506,196 of record NW_012099654.1, read on the forward strand.
TTGATGCTATAAAACTCCCTCTTAGCACTGCTTTGGCTGTATCCCAGAGGTTTTGGTAATTCTGTCTCCATTTTCCTTTGTTTCAAAAAAATTTTTTGAATTCTTTCTTAATTTTGTCATTGACCCAAAGATTATCTAGGAGTGTGTTGTTTAATTTCATGTATTTGTACAGCTTTGAGAATTCCTCTTGATATTGATTTCTAGTTTTATTCCATTGTGTTCTGAGAAAATACTTGATGTAATTTCAATTTTTTTCAAATTTATTGAGGCTAGTTTTGTGGCTTAACATATGGTCTATTTGGGAGAATGTTTCACGTGCTGATGAGAAGAATGTATATTCTGTGATGTTGGATAGAATGTTCTGTAAGTGTCTATTAGGTCCATTTGGTCTAAAGTTCAATTTAACTCCTGTGTTTCTTTCTTGATTTTCTGTCTCAGTGATCTGTCTAGTGCTGTGACTGGGGTGTTCAAGTGCCCCAGTATTATTGTATTGCTATCTGTATCTTTCTTTAGGTTTGGTTTAGTAACATTTGTTTTATGAATCTGGGTGCTCCAGTTTGAGTACCTATGTATTTAATATTATTATATCCTTTTGTTAAATTGATATCACCCTTTATCATTAGATAATGATCTTTGTCTCTTTTTATACTGTTTTTGATTTGAAGTTGGTTTAATTTGTTATAAGTATAGCTACTCCTGCTTACTTTGGTTTTCATTTGCATAGAATATCATGTTCCACCCCTTTATCTTTGTTTGTTTGTTTGTTTGTTTGTTTTTGACAGAGTCTTACTCTGTCACCAGGCTGGAGTGTAATGACACAATCTTGGCTCACTGCAACCTCTGCTTCCCGGATTCAAGTGATTCTCCTGCCTCAGCCTCCTGAGTAGCTGGGATTACAGGTGTGCGCCACCACACTTGGCTAATTTTTGTACTTTTAGTAGAGAAGGGGTTTCACCATGTTCATCAGGCTGGTCTCAAACTCCTGACCTCATGATCCACCTGTCTCGGCCTCCCAAAGTGCTGGGATTACAGGCATCAGCCACTGTGCCCTTTATCTTTCATCTATGTGTCTTTACCAGTAAAGTGAGTTTCTTGTAGACAGCATATAGTTGGTTCATTTAAAAAATCTGTTCTGCCTATCTTTATCTTTTAAGTGGAGCATTTAATTCACTTACATTCAAGGTTAATATTGATACATGAGGTTTTCTTCCTGTCATGTTGTTATCACTAGTTGTTTTATGAATTCTTCGTTTCTTCATTTTTTTTCTTCTGTGTCTTTGTGATTTGGTTCAGTTTTTTCTTTATGCTATGCTACCTCTAGGCTAGTAGAAAAACTAAGAGATTATCCTTAATAATTTCTACTGGCCCATTTGCTCCTAAATTTATCTGCCTCTTTATCCTTGGACATAAGCAGAAAGATTAAAAAAATACTTTTTCCACTGGCATATAGTATGTCTCCATTTTAACAAAATCCTGACCATCTTTTCCTAACTAGAAGGTTTTTCAAGGGTGAGTTACTTGCTTGCTTTTTGCAAGTGGGATCATTGTTTTTCACTAATTGACTTATACTATAATTCATTTTTTTGAGACAAGGTCTTGCTCTGTCACCCAGGCTAGGGTATCACTGCTCACTGAAGCCTCAGCCTCCCAGGGTCAAGTGATCCTCCAGCCCCAACCTCTCAAGTAGCTGAGACTAGAAGTGTGTGCCACCACACCCAGCTAATTTTTAAATTTTTTACAGAGAAAAGGCCTCACTATGTTACATAGGCTGGTCTCGAACTCCTGGGCTCAAGCAATTTCCTGCCTCAGCCTCCCAAAGTGCTGGGATTATAGGCATAAACCACTGTCCCTGGCTGACTTATACCTTAATCCAGTTAATAACCATTCTTTACTTTGGTCAATTATAAATTTATTTTTAATACACAATTTAAGAGTTACTCAGAGCAACCTTATTTATATTAGAAATTTTTTTCTCCTGAAAATATCACATCCTCTTTGACCTTAGTTTCCTTTTACCTAAAATGATGGGGTTTCTAAGTTTCCCTCTATCTTTAATATTCTGTGAAGTTTGTCATTTAGTATACAAGTGGCCAACAAACATGAAAAAAAAAGTTCAGTACCACTAATCATCAGAGAAGTGCAAACCAAAGCCAGAGTGAGATATCATCTCACACCAGTCAGAATGGTTATTATTTAAAAGTCAGAAAAGAACAGATGCTGGTAAGGTTGTGAAGAAAAGAAAACACTTATACACTGTTGGTAGGAATGTAAATTAGTTCAACTACTGTGGAAACAGTTTGGAGATTTCTCAGAGAACTTGGAACTACCATTCAACCTAGCAATTCCATTACTGGGTATGTACCCAAAGGAAAACAAATTGTTCTACCAAAAGACACATACACTTGTGTGTTAATTGCAGCAGTATTCACAATAGCAAAGACATTAAATCACCCAAAGTGACCATCATTGGTGAACTGGATAAATAAGATGTGGTACACATATACCATGGAATACTATGCAGCCATAAACAAAAACAAAATCATGTCCTTTGCAGCAACATGGATGCAGCTGGAGGCTATTATTCTGAGTGAATTAATGCAGGAACAGAAAAATCAAATACCACATTTTCTCACTTATAAATGGCAGGTAAATATTGGGTACACATGATCATAAAGATGAGAACAGTAGATACTGAGACTACTAGAGAGCGGAGAGAGGGAGGAGGGCAAGAGCTGAAAAACTCTCTGTTGAGTACTGTGCTTACTACCTGGGTGATGGGATGATTCATACCCCAAACCTCAGCATCATGCAATATACCCATGTAGTAAATCTGCACATATATCATTTGAATCTAAAATAAAAGTTGAAATTATTTCCTTAAAGTTTGTTATTTAGGACACATATTTCTGTATGGAGAATATTGAAATGGGTATTAGGTTTCTAGGCTAGTTCATAAAACAAGTAGTGTACATAAAATATTGTCCAAATAGAATGTTATTCAAGTATGTCTAATCACAAATTATAATGTTGTTTGTAATATAGCCGCGAAGCAACTCTTACCCCACTTTTATACCCTATCCTCCAGCAGCTTGGAGAAGGACAAGAAGCTGTGTTAGAGAGATAGATTAAATCCTTCCGGGTGTCAGAAATTCCATATTAAGATGCAAGTGGCTTAATCTGCACAACATCTAGATCTGTGCTGCCCAATATGGTAGCTACTAGCTACTTTTGCTATTTAAATTTAAATTAATTAAATAAAAAATTAATTTCTTCAGTCACATTAGCCACATTTCAAATGCTCAAAAGCCACATGTGATTAGTAGTTACCTTATTGGACAGAGCAGATATAGAACATTTTATTATTACAGAAAATTCTACTGGGCAGTTACTGATCTAGAACTGAACCTCCCTATGCCTACTTCTTACTGCAATGAATGCAGCATATTGTACTTTCATGTCTTTGTGTTTGGTTCTCTTGTGAGGACTAATCAGTCCAAGTTGGATTAGTCTGCAATTGCCACATCAATTTTAATAAAAAAATTTCTTGACCTGAGTTTGAAAACTTTCTTTTGATGGCTTTTAATGCTTGGCAGTGGTGTTCGTGATGAAAACAGAAATTATTCATCTTTGGTGTCTATAGAGATAACTTTGAAAAAATACTTTGTAGGCAGCTGAGATTCTACTACAAAATGGAGCAAACCCTAATCAAAAAGATCAAAAACAGAAGAGTGCTTTGGATGAAGCAGATGATGAAAAAATGAAAGAATTACTAAAATCTTATGGTGCTATTGAGACTGATAATAGAGATGAGAGAGATGCTATAGTCAATGGTATGTATATCAATATTGCTGCTATTTTATACAGAGATATATCTCTGTTTAGGAAAATCTTCTGATTTGTTGTGTAAATTGTTTCATAACTAGGATAGATGTGTCCTATGTTTATTAAACTCTTCAAAAGCCATTATTTATTTTTAGAAATTAGCATTTAAAAATATGGTGTAATTTATAGATCATATGATCCTATTGGATTGGAGTTACATGTTGAAATGAAACCTATAGCATTCATCAAGCAAACATTAATCTCCCTAACATTAGATTTGAGATAGAGATATAATTGAAGCCAGGCAGATCAGCTTAGTTGTAGTAGGGCTGGAAAAGGGGTGACATTATACTGAAGTTTTTGCAACTAAGATTCCATTACTTCAAAATTTGTAATGATTCATATATCAGTTGGATTCATGCCAACTTTTAAAGAATCTAGTATTCTAGCATATTAGTTTGTTAAAGGAAATATACTTGTATATGTGTAATATATTTTGCAATGAAAAGAATATTTCAAGGGAATGTATGTACAATCAGGCAAAATTTTATGAACCATTTTAGCAATACTTTATACTTTATTAAGTATTGAGGAGAGGGAATTGTTCTTCCTTTTCCCTCATGCTCAAACCTTGACTCATAGAAGAAGATACTCAGGAATATATCTATATTCTCACCATGAGGGAGAATGCTGGGGAGAGCAATTGTGTAACACACTTCTCCCCTAGCCTACCAACATCCTTACCAACTGTTGATTTTCACGGAAGAATTACTAATATAATTGGTCAGAGCTAAGGATATTCATTGTGTTACATTTCACCAGTGGGCTAGATCATGGATAGGTCAAGGTCAAGAGTGAAACAAATTTCCTCTTTTCATTGCCTGCTACGATATAGTAAGTCCATAGGGTCAGGGCCTTTCTCAGAAGCCCAGCCATTTCACACTCCCTCTTCACAGCTATACCTGAAAGTTCCCATGATTTAGATTAGCTCAGTTTATCAGGGAAGTCTTGCATTTGGAGTTCTTGATAGATCTATTGTAAAGTGATAGATCTATTCCCACATATCTACTGTTTTTTGTTTCCTTGATCAGGTACCCCAGAAGGATGAAGAATATAGAGTACACTCATAATATAGAGAAAGGGAATCCAGAATGGGAGTAGGGTCCAAGAGAATTTACAGAGGCATTAATCAAGTCATGTGGACGTTGGAATCAGATAAGATCTGGTTTCAGTTCTGTGTGACATTGGGCAACTTCTTGAACCCCGCTAAGCCTCACTTTCCTCTTCTGCAAAATGGATATAATAAACTACCTACTTCACAGGTTGATATGAAGATTAAATGAGATGATTTATGGATAGTTTTTGGCACCCAGCATGTGACAAGTGCTCAGTAAATGTTAGCCATAAGTAGCCAATTGATGGTGATGAGTACTGATTAAGATATAATAGTTGTAGACTTGACTTAGCCGTCTCATCTGCATCACATTAAAACTGAAAAATAAAACTATATTTTTGCATATTCTTATTATATTTTCTAATTTTACTTTTTAAAGAAAAAATTCCTGCTGTCCAGTCTAAAAGACATAAACAGTGTTTTTGCGATGACAGCAAAACTATTGATTCACCTTTCCTTTCACACCAAGAAAGATCAAGTGAAAGCCTTTCTGTGGTGAGTGAAGTTAAAATTACTTCGTTCTTCATCTTAGAAAATGCCATTCTTTGAGCCAGCCAGTTAGTTATTGGCTAACGGCAATACTCTCCATTTTAATAACACAAAGATTGAAATTTTTTTATTATAAAAGATAAGATAATGAACAGAATGGGCCTGGAAGTTATGCTGTGTGGTTAACTCTTAATTATTTGCTTTGAATACAGAACTGTGGAGTAGCTGCTATCCTTTATACCTAGTTTGAGTTCTTTGGCTACTTCTTGTCCATAGACACTGCCACTGTCATAAATGTGTCTTTACTCACTTCCATAAGTGTCTAGGAGATGCAGGATATAGAAAAGATTCTGGAATCCAGACAGAGAAGAGGATTAAGCAGCCTGGTTTAGCTAACCTTGATCCCATATGGTTTATAGTAATACAATTTGCTGCAAAACCCACCATGTAAAGGTAGCTTTTGAAAAAAAGAACATAGCAGTTGCTTAATAAGATATATATATTGATTGAAATTCTTAGTTAGACCAAAACACAAAGCTTAACTAGACACAAAATCTCAACCAAGGTAGCATCCTCAGTGAAACCTTATTTTGGATAAGTCTTGGCCCATAGTGTCCAAGACTGAATACATTTACGATACAAGCAAAGCAGAAAGGAAAGTTGGCACCAAAAGATGTTTCTTTGTCCTAATCTGTGGATAGAGCTTAGCCTGGGCACAAATTCTCATCTTCTGTTTGCTTTTATAACCATAAATCGTTCACTGTATAAAGCAGTAAACCTTAGTGGTGTTTTTATTTTTGCTTGTTTTTTATATTTGTATTTTATAATTTCACTTGGATACATTTAATAAATGACAGCAGTAAGATTGCTTTACCAAATAATTAGATTATTTTATTACGTACTTTTTGAATATCTTTTGTGAGCACCAAAGTAAAATTTCAGGGCAACATATTTCAGAAGGCTTTGAGGATCTACATGTTTTAGAAATGAATGTGTATGGAGAGTATATTAAAGGATGGGTAATATGAGTCAATCAATCAATCATCATTAATGGAGCAATAGCTATGAACCCACAATGTTGAAACCATATGCAAATATAAAAGGCATGCTTCTGCCCACAAGATCTCATTGTCCTGATGAGGAAATATAATGTATAAGACATTATTATGTTAGTGTTAAATTATGTAGCACTGAATTTCTTAATTCTGAGAAAAAGGAAATCAGCATGGATTGGATAAGTCAGAAGTTTCCTGTATGAATGGGTTTTATATGATTATAATATTCACTATTTAAGGAGTTCTTACTTTGTGCTGACATTGTCCTTAGCATTTTAATGTGTTATACAATTCAGTCACAGAGAGGATAAATAACTTGCTGGAGTCACCTAGATAGGAAGAGGTGAAGCCAGGATTTACACCTGAAAGTCTGGTTCCAGAGCCCACTCCACAATTCTCTCTCTCATAGGGAAAGAGAAGAATCAGGGCAGAGTGAATTGAAAGCATTCAAGGCAGGAAGATTGGTACTGACAAGGGCATGTAGAAGTAGTATTAAGTCCCCTTTGTGAATTTTTGAGAGCCTAGTGTTTTGTACTTCTAAGATTAGGTATAAGATTTTAATAGTGTGCAGTGAAAGTCATAAGGCCTTAAAGTGAACTTGTTGTATATATGTACTTTCAATGTTATGTGATTTATTTTTCTCCTACACCTATAGTTTCAACAGAAGTCAGTGATAAATTGATTTCTTATGATTGCTACTTTTACATTCTATTTTCCAGGGTATCTACTACATAATTCAAAATATATTTGTTTGCTTTTGTTCAAATCTGCAACATTTATACAGTTAAAAAGTATGAGTACATTTTGAACATAGAGAGGAATGAGCATTTTTAGGAAAACTTTCTTTAGTATTTTATTTATTCTATGTTTGTCAATGGCATGTCAGAGAGCATATCTACCCCTTTGTAATGAAGTTTCAAATATTTTTATCTGACAGCATCAGACCCTCAGTGCCATTCTACAAGATATAGAAGAAAAACAAGAAAATTTATTAGAGTTTGAAATAAGAAACCCTGAAGATGCAGGTAAATATAGATTCATACTCAAGTATGATATTTTCAGATACCCAAGGTCATCTTCTTCTTAAAGTATATATTTATTTCAGAGCTCACAATGGCTGAAAAAGTGGTCTTCTATTTTTATGTGAGAGGATTTAAAGTGCTAGGAATTATTAATATCATTAAAAGTAACTTACTTAAAAAGTAAGTCCAAAGTAGACTTTTAATGATAGCTAAAAGGCTGATTTTATCACGATGCAAACCAGTAGTTTGTGTTGTTAAAGATACTTCTAGATGCAAAGTGCTGCATGAGTAATTTGAGAGACATTCAGAACTATGATCAGAGATAAGCTATACCAGTGATATGTTTAGATAATCCTATGACAGAAAATGTAAGATTGTGACAAGAGATGAGATTATGTTACCCTGTGGGTTGTCAGCTTCACCCAGCTATGGTAACCCTTAAAAGTAGATCAGAAATAGTGCAGTGGAAGGTGGTGCAGCAGTGACACAAGGAAAGCAAATCCTCCTACTTTCAGAAGAGCACATTTAACAGGTGGATGTCTGACTGCAAAGATATCTTCCTGTTTTCAAAACACTAAAGATTCAAAATAGCAAATTAGACTCTGATCCCTGACCTAATAATCTTAATTTCTCAAACTTCAGTGAATATATGCAAGCCCTTGATGACTCACATATATATTTTTTGAGTTATGATTTATAAGGTGGAAAGTAGTTCCTGATAAATTCAGATCTGTGAATGTAAAAGTTAGTTAAAAGTAGTAACTAAAAGTAAGGTAATTTAAAGTACCTCATCAACCTTTTGTATAGCAGGATATAACTGTTCATCTCTTGTCCTAACTCATGTTTGTATAGTCTTTAAAAAAATCATCTCCTTTAAAATTTTACACATTCTACTTTTCATCCTGGCCTAACATGGTACGTGTTATGTTTGGAGGAAACTAATAGAAAATAATTCATACCCCCAAACAAAAATATACAGTTAGTATATTTATTTCATTTACTATTTGTAATGTCTTTTGCATCCAAGATGATTATTCCAAGTTTATAATTTTTTTCATTATGGAAGGCATACAGATATACTTCAAGAAAAAGAGAAAAATGCTAAAATTAGCTATTGTCCTACCACAGTATTTTGTTGTTTTATTTCCAGACCTCCGCCCCACATTTTTTTTTTGTCTGAGAACATAATAATGCAATTAGACCTCAGTAAAACTCTTAAAAACATAGTTTTGATCATGATAGATATGGCAATTTTGCGTTTTTTTCACAGTCTTCATTCCTAGTATTCAATAAATGTTCCACAGTTTCCTAAATTTTTCCCTTTTTGTTGAACATTTGGATGATTTCCAATTTTTTGCTGTTCTTCTACAATATGTAGCTTTTTCTGGACGTATTATCTTCTTCGGAAAGATTAACAGAATTGTAACTATTGGGTCAAATTATATAAGCATTTTAAATCTATTGATTTATATTGATAAATTCTATTTTATAGATAGTACTAATTTTCATGTTGGAAGTGAAAATACTGATGCTACTAGCAGTGTATACATTAGTGTCTTTGTGTACACAGCTAGTAGCATCAGTATTTTCGTTTTAAATAACCTTACTAGTTTAATAAGAAAAATATGCCTGATATTTTCATTTGCCATGTTGCTTATTAGTGGTACTTTTTTTTTTTTTTTTTTTTGAGATGGAGTTTCATTCTGTCACCAGGCTGGAGTGCAGTGGTGCGATCTCAGCTCACTGCCACTTCCGCCTCCCAGGTTCAAGCGATTCTTCTGCCTCAGCCTCCCTAGGAGCTGGGACTACAGGCGCATGTACCATGCCCAGCTAATTTTTGTATTTTTAGTAAAGACAGTATTTCACCATGTTGGCCAGGATGGTCTTGATCTCTTGACCTCGTGATCTGCCCACCTCGGTCTTCCACAGTGCTGGGATTACAGACGTGAACCACTGCACCCGGCCCAATGGTACTTTTTCACTAGTTTTATTCCCTATTTTGAGAAGTGTTTCTATTATTTGTTTATTCATCAAGTGGAGCCTATTTATGTGTTACAATTACTTACCCCTTTTCCACCATAACTGCTGCAAATACTTTTTCAGTGACTTGTCTTTTTCTTTGCAATGTGTGTTAGTTTTTGTTTAAATATATACAATTACAAATTCTGTATAGTAAAAATTCATCGGCCTTTTTCTATTTATTTGAATGCCTCTAAAATTAGGAGCTTCTCCCCAACACCCCCAGGTTTTGTAGTTTAATTTTATTATATTATAGCTAATACATTGAATAATCTTGATGCTTTTATTTTTGTCTTACTGCCCTTAAGGAAGGAGAGGTAAGGCAGTGGGACCCTGGAGCTCTTGGATGGTAACTAATTACTGACTGTGGTTGGCTCTACCACTCCCTGACAGGTGTTTAAAACTCAGTCTCTGGAGAGCAGTTTTCTAAGACTTTTCTGAAATTTCTCTATGGCCCATCAGGTTGGAACTCCTATGGTGTGGGCAATACACATTGCCCTTTCCCTATGTCCTCTCAGTCTTCTTTTTTTTTTTCTTTCTAATGAACCATCCTACACAGACTCTCACTGTCAGGTGGAAGCCCTCATAGGCAGGGTCACAGGGCAGGCTTCACAACAAGTCCTCAGGATCTTTGCACCTCAGGCCCACTCTTAGAAGGGAAGATAATTAATTCTCAGCTCAGCAGCAACTTTCTTTTGGCCCTGCTGGGGTAGCTTCTCATTTTTCGAGGTCTCTAGGTATTCAAGAAGGAAGCCAGATACCAATTCATTGTCACCTCAACTTAGAGTTCAGTTAGGTGCTCTAAATAATCCTTTGAGGAACTTACCCTAGCAGGCTTGAGGTAAAGGAGAGAATCCCCTTTACCCCTTACTGCTGCTGCTGAATATGCAGATTCCCACTCAGGTAAGCAACTGCTCTCTAAAGAAATCTTTTTTCAAATGCACCCTCCTCCACATCTGACACTTGTTACAGCTTTGATCTGGCTGAGGGATCTGAGTAATGAGTCCCATTTTGTACATCTTTGAAAATTTTTCTGAAAGAGACCTTGCATTCACTTTTCTATCAGTTATCAACTGAACTGCTTCAACTGAACTGAGGCAGAAAATTGCCATTGTTAATATTTTATAAATTTTCCCTAAGCATTCTAATGCGTAATTCATCTGAAATTTTTTTCTGTATTTAAGGATAGAATAGGTTTACCCCGTATTACAACCCATTTATTCATCGCTATTTGTTGAATAATTTCTCTCATCCTCGTTGTTTTGTAATACCTGATCAAGTAATAAAACATTACACATATTAGGACAATTATAGATTCTCTTTAATATACCATTGATTAATATCATCTTTGATAAAGAAGTGTGTGATACCAAACTATATGTAAAATATATTTCTGTTGTTTCTTATAGAAACATACTGAATATTTTAAGTTCCTGCAGTATGTTATTTTTACCTATGGTTTAAAATTCAGTTGGAAACGCTGGGATGACAGGGCACATAGATAATTTAAAATGTCTTTTAATAAACAGTGTCAAATCTGCTGAACAAAGTTATATCTAAATTCTTATTGATTGTACACATTTTCCTCCTTTGTTAGAATATGCATCATATTGTGAAACTAATCCTTAACTACAGTATTAGGGTGATAGAAACTACTCTGAGGACACTGACTCAATACTTATCAAATCATTTGTCTGATTTGCTGAGGGAATTTCTGAAACGAATTCTACCTCTGAACCTCATGTCATTTTCTACCACAGATTTTCTCAAGTTACTTTATGCAAAAAAATGTGCATTGGTCCAAAAAATTAGGAAAAATTTTAAGAAACAAAGCCGAAAGTGAAAGAAACAACAAGTAGCTTAAAAGAATTAAAATGTATGCATTTAACCCTTTCAGTTTCCTACTTGTGCATCTGGATTTGTACATAACCCACATTTGTGGGTAATCATGTGGATCTGTGTTGGGAGGAAGGTCATTATGCCTTTGCTTGGAAAGCAAAGGAAGAAAGTTGGAAAAATTTAAGTAATTATTGTAATGGTGGTTTGTAAGATCTACAGGTGACCTTAGGTATCATATAGTACCATGTAAATGTTATTATAAGTGCAAAGAACAAGAACTGACAGCATGATTCTATTTTGTAAGTGCATATAATGTATAATTATACATAGTGTAAGTATTTAAAATAATAAATATATAACACAAATTTTACAAACACACACACCCCTAAAGTATTAACAGTAATCTCCTTTGTTGAATACATTAGAGGAAAAGCAGTGGGGTGAGTAGGGATACTCTTACTTTTCATCTTTGTAAATATTTGTATGGTTTGAAAAAATTTTACAATGTTAATGTATTCCTTTTGTATTTTAAAAAATAAAATAATTTTAACAGACAAAATATCTTCTTTTACTACCTTCATTTCACAGGTAAGAAAGTTAACCGTGTAAGTTACATGACTTATCCAGGCTCACAAAACTTAGTCAGTGGGGCAACAGGATTAGAACTCAGGCTGGCCTACTCTTTTACAGTATTCTTATCTATACACTTCAGGGCATTTCCGTAGATTGACATTGTTAAGTAAGCCTTAATTGAGATATCTGGGTCATTAATACTGGGGAAGAGCATAGGGAATAATGGCTTTTTAAAATTAACAATAGGGCTAATTGTCATATGACCAAATTTGACATTCACTATCCTTCAGTTAGCTAACTTTTTATTGTCATGTTTCTAGAACAATACATTGAGAAGATGTTAAATATAAAAGAGATTATGGATAATGTGCTTGCCAAGCAGAAAGCAGAAAGGGATGATCTGGCTAAAAAATACAGGTGAGTAGAAAAAGGAAAAAAAAAAGAGTGCTTCTGAGTTTCTAGAATTTTTCCTTTTTAGCTGCAGTAGTTGTCTAGATTTCTTAAGAATACAAAAACACATTGCTTAGGGTCAAAAAATGACTTTATAAGGTTGTCTCATCTTTTACCACCGTGGAAAATTATACTTCCCAGAAAGGTATTTTTCTACATTATTACTTGAAATAGGCAAAAAAGAACATTTCAATATCTTAAAAAGTTGTCTACAGTAGAGAATTTTATGAAAGCTTTTCTGGTTGTGAATCCCACAGATAAATTTATTTCTTTAGCACACTCAAATTTTCTACACTAAAAAAATGTTTCTTTTTGCTGTCACAAATGTCCTTCTAAGCAGTTGATCAATCAGTTGATTAATTTTGTGTTTTATTGTATTTCTAAAATCCCAAGGTCCTTAAAGAGTTTTGTCCTGATTATATTGGTTATATACCTCTTCTCATATTTTTTGTGAAAAAAAGTTACATTTTTTTTTTCTTGTTTCGGCATTATTTTTTATTAGTTTTTAATAGACTTAACTACTTATGCTCCCTATTCTTTATTCACAATTTTCTAAACGTGTCCTTATATATTCTTCTCTTATAATCATTTAATGTCTATTATGTATTCAATTTTTTTCTGAACTTATTTTTAAAAATCAGTTTTCTATTTTTATTTTTAATCCCCATTTTGCCTTCTTCTCCAGTGAAGAGCTAACATAAGTTCCCTTCTATTTCGTCCTTGTTTTCCTGTCAATATAAAGCAGTGAGCTTCTATAATCTACATATGGGTAATTTTAGGGGACTTCAGAGAGGCTTGCGTGAATTTCCTTTAGTGTCCTGTGGTTAACAATGTACTACACCTGGAATTTTCAAAAGTTTCTGATCAATTGGAGTTTCACTATGTAAATTCTTATTAATATTGCTATAAGACTTCACATCTTGGTGTGGGTAATCTAAAGTTTTGTCTCTGAACTTGTTTCACATAGTTTTAAGTCTGATGTTATGCATTTCTTTTGCATTTTATGCTACCAGTTGTTTGCTAATCTGAGTCCTTCTTCTTGCTGATTTTTTCACTTATGTATACTACTTCTTTTAATATCCAGTCTGCTGGGAGTTTAGTATCAGCTCTAAACTTTGATAGGAGAGGCAAGATATATATCTATACTATAGATATATATCTATACTATTGCTTTTCCTTAAAACAGCAGCTCTTAAACTGTGGTCCAGGGAACCCTGGTGGGGTACCTGAGACCATTTCACAGGATCTGTGAAGTCAAAACTATTTTTTAATAATAATACTAAGATGTTATTGCTCTCTTGCTCTCATTCTCTCATGAATGTACAGTGGAATTTTTCAGAGGCCACATGATACATGATAAAGCCTGATAGAATGTGTTGTGTATTCTTTTGTTTAAAAAGTTTTCTCAGTTTTAATTTCTAAAACAGTAAATACTGATAGATATTCATACACACAATAGCTGTTTGGGTTCCTCAATAATTTTTAAAAGTACAAATAGTTCCTGAGACCAAAAAGTTTGAGAACCGCTGGAAACAAAGTATCCGATAATCTGAAGGTCAGGGTGGGATTGGTGGGCATAATCAAAAGACAAAAGTATGAACATGTGAAAAGCCATTTCCTCTTCCTTAGTCCTCAGGGTCTTGAGAAATTCAGTTTGGGGAAGACACACAGAATGATGCTTTCCTGGGTAGTCCCTCTGGACTTGGAAGTGTCTTCATACAGGTTCAAAATACAATTATGGTAATTACTTGGGGAACAAACATTTCTCAGGTCTAGCTGAAGTATGATTATTCACAAAACAATCTTGTTCTTCCATAGCTAAGAGAACCTGAATAGAACTTTCAAATTGTACTTACTAATAAACAGGTAAGCAAGCCCCAAATTTGAAGAATGATGACTTTCCTTAGCCACCAATTGCTACCTTCCAACCTATAGATGCTACCTTCCAATCTATAGATGTTTAGATAGATGATCCAAGTTTTGTTTATCTTTTAGAGTTGACTCGCAATTGATAATAATGATATGAATATAAAATCTTGATAACCTTACTGTCAACTCCTTAAGAAAAGGGCACACTTACCGTAAATAAAGGAATCAGTTTCCTCTCAAAGGAAATATTTTGTGTCAACAGGCTGCAGGTGGTCAGATTAAAAAAATCAAAGGCAGTAAATTGCACAGGTATAGTTCTGTGTATTTTAAAGTTATTAAAATTGAGACAAAGTATCTTTGACCTCTAAATGACTGCTTTAAAAAGTTTTCTGCTGTTACTGCATTTTTTTCTCTTTCTGTTTCTTCCTATAGGATATCCATAGAGTCATTTAAGCATGGAGCACTGAGAGAACAATTGGCCAACTTGGTGGCAAGACAGAAGAGTCTTTTAGTTGTGGCAAAAAAGCAGAAAAGAATAAGCCTGAAAATTCAAAACTATAAGAATGTTACATCATTGCCTTGTCTTAGTTTAAGGAAGCTCCCACCCAGGTCAGAAAACTGCAGTGAAAAGGACAACCAAGAACTCACTAGTCTGGAAAATTTAGAGCATCCCCAATCAGGTTTACTTTCTCCTGTTTGTGGAAGCATGCAGGAAACACAATTGTCTCTGGAAACCTGGAACTACAGCCAAAATACCAACATTTGTCTAAATTCAGAGGCAGTGAGAAGGGGAGAATTTTCTGGAAATGATGTGAATTCTAAACAAAATGTCAGTGATTGTACCTTGGATGGTTTTCCAAAATCCCAACATTCAGATGGCACAGAGAATAATAAATTACCATCCCAACCTGTTGCTTTTATTGGTCAAACAGAATATTCACAGAAAGAGAAAGAGAATGATCTTACAGAAGCTACAGACAAAGACCATGAATTCTGTATTCCTTCCCCAGTAATCGGCAAATTAAATATTTCAGAAACTGCAAGTGTCCTTGCCGAAAATGCTGCCCATCCATCAAATATTATTTGTGATCAGGACCTTTCCAATTATCATCCCAAAAGAGGAAACAGGAAAACAAATTCCCAGCAATCACCTACAGGGGCATCAGAATCCCTGGCACATCAAGGGGTTGCTGTCTTAGGCAGTGATACAGTGCATCCGATGAAACCATATCGTAAAAAATCAGTTTCTGCTGTTCCACGTGCAGATGACAGTCAGATCTCCTCTTCCTCTGGATCTGGGCAACAAGATATTATAAAAAAGCCTTTAAACTACAGTACAGCTCCTAAAAAGAAATGTATTCAGATAAAAGATTTGATATTACTAGGAAGAATTAACCCAGGAAATAACATTCTGGAATTCAAAACACAGGTATTCTATATTTTATTCTCTAAAATCATGCAAATTTTATAAATAAGTTAGTAAATGTTGCTGTCACATAATATAGACATTTAGCTCTGATTTGGGAAATGGGGTTTTGCTGGGCTTCCTGAATGGAGGGACACAACCATTGTATTCTTAGCAAGTGAATTCATATTTCTGAAATTGCCCTGATACATTTATTTTTATTTTTTAAATTTTAATTTTTCAGTTCCAGGATACATGTGCAGGATGTGCAGGTTTGTTACGTAGATAAACAAGTGGCATGGTGGTTTACTGCACCTGTCAACCCATAACCTAGGTATTAAACCCAGCATGCATTGGCTATTTTTCCTAATGCTCTCCCTCCCTCAACCCCATTCCCCAACAGGCCCCAGTGTGTGCTGTTCCCCTTCCTGTGTCCACGTGTTCCCACTTATAAGTCAGAACATGCAGCATTTGATTTTCTATTCTTGCATTAGTTTGCTGAGGATAATGGCTTCCAGCTGCGTTCATGTCTCTGCAGAGGACATGATCTCATTCCTTTTTATGGCTGCATAGTATTCCATGGAGTATATGTACCACATTTTGTTTATCTGGTCTATCATTGATGGGCATTTGGTTGATTCCATGTCTTTGCTATTGTGAACAGTGCTGCAGTGACCATACATGTGCATGTATCTTTGTAACAGAATAATTTATATTCCTTTGGGTGTATGCCCAGTAATAGGATTGCTGGGGCAAATGGTATTTCTGGTTCTAGATCTTTGAGGAGTCACCACACTGTCTTTCACAATGGTTGAACTAATTTACATTCCTACCAACAGTGTAAAAGCATTCCTATTTATCTGCAACCTCGCCAGCATCGGTTGTTTCTTGACTTTTTAATAATCACTGTTCTGACTGGTGTGAGAAGGTATCTCATAGTGGTTTTGATTTGCATTTCTCTAATGATCAGTGATGTTGAGCTTTTATTCATATGTTTTTTGGCCATATGAATGTCTTCTTTAAACCTGACAAAAACAAGCAATGGAGAAATGATTCCCTATTTAATAAATGCTGAGAGAACTGGCTAGCCATATGCAGAAAATTGAAACTGGACCCCTTCCTTACACCTTATACAAAAATTAACTCAAGATGGATTAAAGGATCAGAGGTTCCAAGATGGCCAAATAGGAACAGCTCTAGTCTACAGCTCCTAGCGTGAGCAACTCAGAAGACGGGTGATTTCTGCATTTCGAACTGAGGTACTGGGTTCATCTCACTGGGGCTTGTTGGAGAGTGGGTGCAGCCCATGGAGCATGAGTCAAAGCAGGGCGGGGCATCGCCTCACCAGGGAAGTACAAGGGGTCGGGGAATTCCCTTTCCTAGCCAAGGGAAGCTATGACAGATGGACCTGGAAAATCGGGACACTCCCACCCTAATACTGCACTCTTCCCATGGTCTTAGCAAACGACACACTAGGAGATTATATCCCACGCCTGGCTCGGAGGGTCCCATGCCCACGGAGCCTCACTCACTGCTAGCATAGCAGTCTGAGATCGAACTGTAAGGTGACAGCAAGGCTGGGGGAGGGGCGTCCGCCATTGCTGAGGCTTGAGTAGGTAAAAAAAGCAGCTAGGAAGCTCAAACTGGGTGGAGCCCACCACATCCCAAGGAGGCCTGCCTGCCTCTGTAGACTGCATCTCTGGGGGCAGGACATAGCTGAACAAAAGGCAGCAGAAACTTCTGCAGACTTAAACGTCCGTCTGACAGCTTTGAAGAGATTAGTGGTTCTCCCCGCATGGAGTTTGAGATCTGAGAACGGACAGACGGCCTCTTCAAGTGGGTCCCTGAACACCGAGTAGCCTAACTGGGAGGTACCTCCCAGTAGGGGCCGACTGACACCTCATACGGCCGGGTGTCCCTCTAAGACGAAGCTTCCAGAGAAAGAATCAGGCAGCAACATTTTCCGTTCTGCAATATTTGCTGTTCTGCAGCCTCTGCCAGTGATACCCAGGCAAACAGGGTCTGGAGTGGACCTCCAGCAAACTCCAACAGACCTGCAGCTGAGGGTCCTGACTGTTAGAAGGAAAACTAACAAACAGAAAGGACATCCACACCAAAACTCCATCTGTACGTCACCATCATCAAGAACCAAAGGTAGATAAAATGACAAAGATGGGGAGAAACCAGAGCAGAAAAGCTGAAAATTCTAAATATCAGAGTGCCCCTTCTCCTCCAAAGGAAGGCAGCTCCTCGCCAGAAACAGAACAAAGCTGGATGGAGAATGACTTTGAGGGATGGAGAGAAGGCTTCAAATGATCGGTAATAACAAACTCCGAGCTAAAGGAGGATGTTTAAACCCATCGCAAAGAGGCTAAAAACCTTGAAAGAAAATTAGACGAATGGCTAACTAGAATGAACAGCATAAAGAAGACCTTAAATGACCTGATGGAGCTGAAAACCATGGCATGAGAACTACATGACGCATGCACAAACTTCAGTAGCCAATTCAATCAAGTGGAAGAAAGGGTATCAGTGATTGAAGATCAAATGAACGAAATGAAACAGGAGGAGAAGTTTAGAGAATAAAGAGTAAAAAGAAAGAAACAAAGCCTCCAAGAAATATGGGACTGTGTGAAAAGACCAAATCTACGTCTGATCAGTGTACCTGAAAGTGGCAGGGAGAATGGAACCAAATTGGAAAACACTCTTCAGGATATTATCCAGGAGAACTTCCCCAACCTAGCAAGGCAGGCCAACATTCAAATTCAGGAAATACAGAGAACGCCATAAAGATACTCCTCAAGAAGAGCAACTCCAAGTCACATAATTGTCAGATTCACCAAAGTTGAAATGAAGGAAATAATGTTGAGGGCAGCCAGAGAGAAAGGTCAAGTTACTCACAAAGGGAAGCCCATCAAACTAACAGCAGATCTCTTGGCAGAAACTCTACAAGCCAGAAGAGAGTGGGGGCCAATATTCAACATTCTTAAAGAATTTTCAGCCCAGAATTTCATATCCAGCCAAACTAAGTTTCACAAGTGAAGGAGAAATAAAATCCTTAAAAGACAAGCAAATGCTGAGAGATTTTGTCACCACCAGGACTGCCTTACAAGAGCTCCTGAAGGAATCACTAAA
>NW_012099654.1:3530037-3530496 GCF_000951045.1 Mandrillus leucophaeus
AACTAGGTACTGATAGGACATATCTGAAAATAATAAGAGCTATTTATGACAAACCCATAGCCAATATCATACTGAATGGGCAAAAACTGGAAGCATTCTCTTTGAAAACTGGCACAAGACAGGGATGTCCTCTCTCACCACTCCTATTCAACACAGTGTTGGAAGTTCTGGCCAGGGCAATCAGGCAGGAGAAAGAAATAAAGGGAATTCAATTAGGAAAAGAGGAAGTCCAATTGTCCCTGTTTGCAGATGACATGATTGTATATTTAGAAAACCCCATCGTCTCACCCCAAAGCCTTCTTAAGCTGATAAGCAACTTCAGCAAAGTCTCAGGATACAAAATCAATGTGCAAAAATCACAAGAATTCCCATACACCAATAACAGACAGAGAGCCAAATCATGAGTGAACTCCCATTCACAATTGCTTCAAAGAGAATAAAATACCTAGGAATCCAACT
>NW_012099654.1:3531621-3563749 GCF_000951045.1 Mandrillus leucophaeus
GTGGAAGACAGTGTGGTGATTCCTCAAGGATCTAGAACTAGAAATACCATTTGACCCAGCCATCCCATTACTGGATATATACCCAAAGGATTATAAATCATGCTGCTATATAGACACATGCACACATATGTTTACTGTGGCACTGTTCACAATAGTAAAGACTTGGAACCAACCCAAATGTCCATCAATGATAGACTGGATTAAGAAAATGTGGCACATATACACCATGGAATATGATGCAGCCATAAAAAGGATGAGTTCATGTCCTTTGTAGGGGCATGGATGAAGCTGGAAACCATCATTCTGAGCACACTGTTGCAAGGACAGAAAACCAAACACTGCGTTTTCTCACTCATAGGTGGAAATTGAACAATGAGAACACTTGAACACAGGGTGGGGAACATCACACACTGGGCCTTCTTCATGCTCTGTTGCAAATGAAGTTAATTCCTTCGGGAGGAGATTAGGAGCTATCTATTTTAAGGCCTACTTCTCTTCTCAGGCAGAATCCCTGAGCCATGGCCCTGGAGCTGAGGGTGGGGACAAAGGTGATATTTCAAGTGATACCCTTGCTTTAGGAGCTGAGCATTTGGTAGAGGGGAGGCAGTAGCTTCATGTCTTTTCAGTTTGCCTCTCCCAATGTGAAACCACCACCTTACAAGTCAAAGCAAGGGTGATCGGGATCCCAGCATTCTCAGTGGTGTCATGCCAAAGGTGGAGCCTCTGTCTCAACACTCACAGCTAGGCAGGAGAAGGGAGCCTCCACCCTTTGGCTATAGTTGCTGGCAACTTAGCGTTAGCAACAGTGGCTGGGGGCAGGATGAGCAATGCTGAAGTTATGCCCCTCCCAGGAAGACAGCCCTGTAACAGGGAGCCCTGTAGTCTTGACTACAGCAATCTAGAGTGGAGTTTCCACTTCACAGAGCTGAGAGTGGGGAGGGAAGATGCAGTCTTGGTTCAAATACCATAGACTCTCACCTTTTTAATCCAATTTTTGTAGATTTTGTTGACTAGATGGTTCATGATTTGCTGCATGCCCTTATGACCATATCTAGATACATTAAATTTGTATACAAAAATTAAAAAATCAGGTGTTAGGGTGTATCTGGTCCCTGTTACTTTGTCATGGCCAGAAGCAAAAGTTCACATATTTCAGCTATTTTTGACCCTAATTTTTTTTTTATTTTTCACTTCAGGAGACTACCCACAAAGCCAGCATTTTATTGAATGGTAAACTTAAGGTAGAAAGTGGTCAGATTTATAAAAGCCCAGTCACCTGGCTCAAGGATCTTCTGGGAGGCAACAGTTATGTGACCTGGAATTATGCTTGGAGTAAGGTGGGTCATTCTTAAGTTTATCTTTAACTTCATATTCAAATGGAAAAGTACATATTTTTATGTTGAAAGTATTTTTAAGGAAATCTGAAAGATCTCCAAGGTAGTTTTGTTTTCATGTGTTCATTGTGTATATGTTACATGCATATCATGCTACATGCATGTCACAGAATAAACACGTCACTTTCTCCCACAAGTCCTATTTGCCAGAATTCACCATGGGCATGGTTGCATAGCTGACTGCACCTTCCCTTTCTTACTCCTTATCTAGTCTCAGAACTTTAATGCCTTTAATCTTCCCATTTGATCTCCCAAGGGATTTCAGGTCTTTGTAACTCTGTATGGAAAATTTGGAACCACTGGTATATTGGTAACTTAGTTAATATATGTTATTATTCTAATGAAGTAAAGCAAAATCTCCTAAATACAAAAGAAATGGGCAAGAGGCCTAAGACCCACAGAAATTATCATGTATTTTTATGTTTAACATGTCCTTATTCATGAATTGCTAGCCCTTCAAAATGAATTACTTTCATTTAGACCTCCTAGACTTAGTAGGCTCCCTCTCAGTTCTGGCTTCTGAGTTATAAGCCCAGTAATGACTGATATTCTTGAGGTCTAGTGTTCATCCACCTCCAGATGTCCATGGCACCACTTCAGGAACAGTCTTAAAATGATTCTTCAGGAAAGTCTGAGTCTTCAGACATCTGCCATGAGTGTTTCAAAGACTAGAAGATACACTCAACCTCTACTAACCATTACAGTAAACCTCAGTTTACCAGTAATAGGAAGCACAGTTTTCTCTCCTCTTTTTTGTTTAACCCAGGTCTACCCACTCTCCCTCCCAGTCCCTTTTGTGCCCTCAAAGTCTATATTCTGTGTCCCAGACTCTGTGCCCAACTGTGCATTCTGGTCTCCTAGACCTTGTTGGCAAGTGCATCTAGCACTGTTTCAGTTCCTTCACTTACATCAGCACATTCTGGATTCTATCTGCTATATGGTCTGTCTGACTTTTTATTTTCCCAAAGTTTGTTTTTATTTCCCACTCCTGGAGTCACCAGGCCATCTGCTTTCAGTTCATCTTAGCCCGTTTGCCCAATCCTTTCCATGGATTCTTAATTCGTATCTAAATGTTAGTAATTAACATCTTGCCCATGAAAATTCCGTTTTGTCACAAGGTTTCTTAAACTTATGATAGATTATACTGTTTTTCTGAAACTGAATCTTTGCTCACAGGACAGACAGCATACTGAATGCTGTAGCTTAGGTTCTTTTGAGCTCAACATGCCTGTGCTGCAGTGTGCCTGGTGATGATTCCATTTGCCCACTCTGTTTCTCTCTTAGAACTACTGTTATTTCCTGCCTTTGAATAGCTGGCTGTGACATCATTTGGCCCTTACTCTGTACTAATGCCTCATTTATATCTCATTGCCTCTAGTATTTTCTCATAGCCATGTCAATTAGAGTCATACTGTTTAGCACCTATGTGATAGTGAAGCCACATGCGAATGTGGGCACTAAAAGCAGGGCAATTCTCAGCTATAACATATTCCTACAGATATCTAAACAGGCTTATTTTCTTTAGATTATCAAAAAAATGAAAATAGAGTTTTAAAAATTACTATGGGCACTGATGTACTTCTAGTAAATACCCCAAGCTGAGAAACATTACCCTAGTGATTTTCTTTACAGTATTTAAAAGACTCTTTTAAAGTCTTTTAAAATTTACCACATAAACCTCTGCCTCTTCTTGTCTTGGAGTAACTCCTGAATTCAGTCACTTCTTGATGAAAGGAACTTTTTGCTACATGGGTAAATGTGAACATTTCTACTGACTAGTTCTGAGAGTGGTGGTGGGGTATGGGACCAGGAGTGGGTGATGGTCAGGCAAGGAATGCCAGAAAACAAGATATTGCCCTGTATCTGACAGAGCGACAGAGCCAGTAGGTGCAGAGATGACTCAAACTTCCAACCCAAGCAGTTGCTGAACAGCTTTGCCAAGGAAATCCTGATGCTTACTCAGAGAGGGCATCACTGACTTCTTTTCTGCAGCCTCCCAGCTGTTGGACAACATTCTGGTGTGGCAGAGTAATTTGTGGGTGGGAGACAGCAGACCAAGCTAGCTCCTGGTTCCACTCTTTATAAATTATATTATCTGGGCAATGGTTTTCAATCACATTGGAATCACTTGAGGGCCTTTAGAAACCACTAGTGCCTAGCAGACTCCAAGCCCATAGCTTCTGATCTAATATCTATGTAGGGACCAAGTGGCAATATTTGAAAAAGCATTCCAAGCAATTCTAATGTGCAACCTCAGTAAGAATGATTAATCTAGGTCAAGCCATTTCACCTTTCTGAACTTCAGCTTTCTTATGCATGAAATAAGTAGTGCTAGGTGATATCTAAAGACCCTTCCAACATAGCGATTGTGGAGCTTGAATAGCACTGTTTGATTTATAAAGCAGTTTTATACAACTTTATGAGGCAGGAAGATCAACTATTATTTCTGTTCATGGATGTGAAAACAAAGATTTGGGAGGTTAAATGACCTGATTTGGTCTCGAGGCCAGGCAGAACCAGAACTAGAACCTGATTTTCTGATTCCCTATACATTCTTTTCTGTATTTATAATGGCACAAGAGAGGCACACATTCCTTTCATTAGAAACAGGTTGCTCTGAACTCAAAAGAGCACACAGTACAATCTAGCCACCTTTATGAATGTATGCAAAGCCTTAGTCATGTGCAGCAACTGTTGCCTACTTCCACAGGAAAAATGCCTTTCTGTGATACAGTTGCAGGATGAAAATCATAAGAATCGTATGAATGGAAATGATGGTTTATTTTTGTAAATACTCAACAGTGAATTACTGCAGATGAAAAGTAGGCTGCTATTTTAGGCAGTGCTTCAAGGAACATTAGACAGATCTCTTCTGCAAACATACTTCCCATCCGGATGCCTCCCTGAATTTCCACGCTTATTTCCACCCTTTCCACTCCTTTGGATTTAGTGATCACTTTTTTCTGTGGTTCCCCTCACCTCCCACCTCCCCCCCACACACATACTTTTTAAGAAAAATTCCTCTCACCATCATGATTAAGAATATCAAGATGTGAAAAGGTTGGGGTGGGAGTATAGAAACTGATGGAAATTGTTCATCTCAACAGACAGCCTCATTCTGTCAATTACTCATACTCTCAGTGTGTCCCAAACCTCCTATGAACCTAGCTTCTACTCAGCTACATTTTAGAACACAAAGAAAAAGAAGGAGGTGGTTAGATATGTGGACCTCCTTTAAAATACAAATATCCAGGAGTTTTGAATCCTGAAAATATAAATAATGTGAAGGGCCTTCTCTTGCCTCTAGCTACATAGAGTTTTGGGAGTGTGAAAAAAGCGTCTGGAATGGGGAGGTTGGTACCATGAAGGTGAGCTTTACCTGCATCATTTCCATAGAAACAGCTCTTCCAAGGCAGTTGTTGCACTTTGAAACTACTTTCTGTCTTATATTCTGAATTCCTAAAGAAATATTTTATTTGAGAAATATTTTTATTTTATTTTCTTAGCCACAATGTATTTTGTGTTACAATGAATTTAAAAGAAAACCTACAGTTTTTTTTATTGTTTTATTTGCTCTTTTTCCACCCTGAGGTGAAAAGCAATTATTCTTTCCTCCTTCTACTCCTGTTGGAGCAGTGAAACTTTGTAAGATTGACTTCTTAAAACTTGCAATGGAATAAAAGTAGTTATTTGATCATCCATGAACAGATTTCTTTTCTTTTTTTTTTTTTCTTTTTTTTTTTTTTTCTTTTTGAGCCAGAGTCTCGCTCTGTTGCCCAGGCTGGGGTGCAGTGGCCCGATCTCGGATCACTATAGCCTCTGCCTCCCAGGTTCAAGTGATTCTCCTGCCTCAGCCTTACAAGTAGCTGGGACTACCACCACGCCCAGCTAATTTTTGTATTTTTAGTAGAGATGGGGTTTCACCACGTTGACCAGGCTGGTCTCAAATTCCTGACCTCAGGCGATCCCCTAACCTCGGCCTCCCAAAGTGCTGGGGTTACAGGTGTGAGTTGGCATGCCTGGCCATCCATGAACAGATTTCTATTAGTCAACACCAACAAATGGTTCTTCTGAAGACATATGAAAATGGGCTGATATTTTCAAATAAAATGGAGTCCCAGAAGGGAAGTATATGCAAAGGCAGGTTATGTTTCATTCTTTTTTGATGCATATTACTACATAAGATGTAGAGAAATATTTATTATGGCAATTAATAATGACAATACTGCACTTTATTTATCCCAGAGACCTTACCAAAATAAAGTTGATTAATAATTTCACTTGGCTCATTAACTACATTTCCAGAATACTGGCTGACTGAGTCGTCTATTTTCCTCAAACATGCACACACGCACACACACACACACACAGACATTCTACACTCCCTACTTTTCCCTAGTATGATATTGGAGAATCAGCATAATTTCCTCTCTTTGTTGTTATTACACTTTAGGTTCTAGGGTACATGTGCACAACGTGCAGGTTTGTTACATATGTATACATGTGCCATGATGGTGTGCGGCACCCATTAACTCGTCATTTACATTAGGTATATCTCCTAATGCTATCCCTCCCCCACTCTCCTCCCCACCCCACGACAGGCCCCAGCGTGTGATGTTGCCCTTCCTGTGTCCAAGTGTTCTTATTGTTCAATACCCACCTATGAGTGAGAACATGCGGTATTTGGTTTTCTGTCCTTGTGATAGTTTGCTCAGAATGATGGTTTCCAGCTTCATCCATGTCCCTACAAAGGACATGAACTCATCCTTTTTATGGCTGCATAGTATTCCATGGTGTGTATGTGCCATATTTTCTTAATCCAGTCTCAGCATAGACTAATTTCTAAGGAATAATGGAGTGTTGTAAGAGCTTCAGGGAAAGCATCAGTGGCCCAGCACAACAACCTACAGATATCCTCACCGAACATGCCTTACACTAAGCTCCATCTCTCTTACATGTTCTCATCTGGCATCCTGTCAGCTGCCCTTCATCAAAATAGGTTTGGACAGTGAAGTTGCTGAGATCACTGGAGGCTATGTTGTTCAAGAGCCTAAGAACTTAGCCTCCAGCTCTTCCTACCATGCCTCTGTCAGAGTAGGCATATGAGCTAGATTTGAATCCAGAGAAATGTAGTTCAGGATTCAGAGTTTGAGTCATATACAGATGTAATGACTGCCTTTATGCTTTAGCCAACTGGAGGTTTTTCACAACACTAATATGAAATGCACATTTTCTAGAAGTGATCTAGTGTCTGTTCATTTTGAGATCTATTCATTAACCTGTTCAATAAATCACTCCTAATGGAAAATAGATTTTTAACTCGGTGGATATTCTTAAAACTGTATTCTTTATCTGAATTACCTGCAGTGGAATGTGTAAGTCATCTTATATTGCCCAACACTAACTAATAATATTTTTAAAGTCTGAGATATAGGTGCGAACATACTGAGCCTGCACTTTGATGGATTCATGAGATGTGTTGGACATTGTCAGGGTGTAACACATACAAAATCTATTATTTCCAATAACTGGTTGTTTGGAGAACTGACAAATGGCATTCAGGGGCCTCTCCTCCACTTTCTATGGCAAGTGAAAAGAGATTGACACATTGAGTAGGCTGGTCTGTTCCATTTTCATTGCCAGGCTTTGTTTGGTCATAGGATTGAGCCCAAAGGGTATCTGTACCTTTAAGATCCCCTAGACCTTTCTCACTCTGTTCAATTTAACATTTATTGAGTACTCAGAATGTACTACACAGTATGCCAGATGCTTTTCTTGCATTATCACTTTTAATCCTCACAACAATTTAATAAGCTGGAGACACTTTTTTTACAAACACAAATTGAGGCTTAGGGAATTTGAGAATCTTTCTTAAGAGTTGGGACTTCACAG
This sequence comes from Mandrillus leucophaeus, assembly GCF_000951045.1. Taxonomy (NCBI): domain Eukaryota; kingdom Metazoa; phylum Chordata; class Mammalia; order Primates; family Cercopithecidae; genus Mandrillus; species Mandrillus leucophaeus. Next base: position 3,538,908 of record NW_012099654.1, read on the forward strand.
CCAGGCACGGTGGCTCACACCTGTAATCCCAGCACTTTGGGAGGCTGAGGCAGGTGGATCATTTGAGGTCAGGAGTTCGAGACCACCCTGGCCAACATGGCAAAACCCTGTATCTACTAAAAATACAAAAATTAGCCAGGCATGGTGGCACACACCTGTAATTCTAGCTCCTTGGGAGGCTGAGGCATGGGAGACTGAGGCATAAGAATTGCTTGAACTCAGGAGGTGGAGGTTGCAGTGAGCCGAGATCACGCCAGTGTACTCCAGCCTGGGTGACAGAGTGAGACTCTCTCAAAAAAAAAAAAATTAAAAGAAAAGAAAAAGAGTCGGGACTTCAGAGTCTTTTATCCAGTATCGTCAGGCACTCTGTGAACTGCTGAGAGTATTCAAATGAATATGATACAGACCCTGTCCTCAAGGAGCTTATGGTTTAATAGAAACAGATGTATTAAAACATAATTTCATTTATATGAGGTAAGTACCATGACAGAAATATGAGTAAAGAAGTTTTGGGAACCTAGAGGAGGATCATTACTTGAATCTAGAAGTTATAGGGAGGCATCCTGGAGGAAGGGATGTTCAAGTTGAATCTTGATGCTTTGCCCACAGTCAACCAACATCTGGAGGTATATTAATAGATTATCCTAAAGCTAAGAGTAAAGAACCCAAAGACCCTTGGGCCCAGAACATTTCTGGCAGAATTTACCGTTTCTGCCTCAGCCCTGCCTATTTGTGTGTAGATATTTCTAAGCTCTGACCTTTTGCACTGATAACGATATATCTGAGTTCACAAACCACCAAAAAAAAGTGGATATCTAGACCTGAAATGTTATTAATTTAATCAGTTAAATATCTGATTTCTTGCAAAATACCATTACTTTTATGGCTTAATTTTATTAATGTAACATTAAAATTTTAAAGTTATAAAGTAGCAGGTGCTGGATTAATAGTGGTTGAATAAGTGAATAGGTGAGTGAATTAATATCACACAACAAGGGTCAATCCATTTTTTCTGTAAAAGGCCACATAGTAAATATTTTGGGCTTCATGGACATGTGGTCTGTGTCAATTATGTTATAGCATGAAAGCAGCCATAGATGTTAAGTAAATGAATGAGCATCACTGTATTCCAATAAAACATTATTTATAGAAAAGAAGGTTGCAGGTTGGATTTGACCATGGACTAAAGCTTGCTAATCCACAACATACAACAGCCAAAACCTTATAAAAATTACAATGTTCAGGACATAAGTGTATTGCCTTCTTACAGAATGTATGATTTGTAAATTTTGTGCTTAATTATGTGCAGGTTACATATCTTGGGAAGGAGCTTTTAAAGTATGTTTCTGAAGATGCACCCATTCTTCCAGAACCAAACTCAGTACCTCAGCAATATCAACCTTGTCTTCCAGGTATGTACAGACTGACACTCATTTCTTCGTTGTGGGATAAAAACACCAAAACCTACTGGAAAAGCACTCATTTTATTTTGTCTTTTTTCTCATTGATGTGAAACTAACAATTATTATAGTTGACTATTTCAAGGTGAACAGTTCAGTGGCATTTAGTAAATTCACAATGTCATGCAACCACCCACCTCTATATAATTCTAAAACACTTTTATCACCCCAAAAAGAAACCCTGTACCCACTCAGCAGTTGTTTCCCATTCTCTACTCCTCCCGATTTCTGGAAATGACCAATCTGCTTTCTGTCTGTATGAATTTGCTTATTCTGAATATGTCATATAAATGAAATCAATATATGTGACCTTTTTTGTCTGACTTCTTTCACTTAATATAATGTTTTTGAGGATCATCTACATCATAGCATGTATCCATACTTCATTCCTTTTTGTGACTGAATAATATTCCATTATATGGATATACCATAATTTGTCCACTCATCCTTTGATGGGCATTTGGGTGCTTCCCCCACCCCCAGGCTTTTTTTTTTTTCTTTTTTTGAGACGGAGCTTTGCTCTTGTTGCCCAAGCTGGATTGCAATGGCATGATCCCGGCTCACTGCAACCTCTGCCTCCTGGGTTCAAGTGATTCTCCTGCTTCAGCCTCCCAAGTAGCTGGGATTATAGGCGCATGCTACCACGCCCGGCTAATTTTTTGTGCTTTTAGTAGAAACGGGGTTTCACCATATTAGCCAGGCTGGTCTCGAACTCATGACCTTAGGTGATCTGCCCACCTCAGCCTCCCAAACTGCTGGGATTACAGGTGTGAGCCACCATGCCTGGCCTGCTTTCCCCTTTTTAGCTATTAGAGATAGTGCTGCTATGAATAGACATATGTATATTTGTTTGGGCACCTGGTTTCAGTTCTTTTAGGTGTGTGCTTAGGAGTGTAATTATTATACAAGTTGAGCATCCTTAATTCAAAAATCCAAAATCTGAAATCTCAGAGTCTGAAATTTTTTCAGTGCTGACATGCTACTACAAGTGGAAAATTCCACACCTGACCTCATATGACAAGTCACAGTCAAAACTTTGTTCCATGTACAAAATTATTAAAAATATTGGATCAAATTACCTTCAGGATTTGTGTATAGGTGTATATGAAACATAAATGAATTTCATGTTTAGACTTGGGCCAATCCCCACGATATCTCATGTATATGCAAATATTCCAAAATTTGAAAAAATCTAAAATCCAAAATACTTCTGGTCCCAAACATTTTGGACTAGGGATACTCATCATTTATTATGTAGTAATTCTATATAGGAAGCACAGCGAAACTGTCTTCTGTAGCAGCTGAATCATTTTACATTCCCAACAGCAATGTACAAGGGTTCCAGTTTTTCTGCATCTCTGCAACACTTGTTATTTTCTGTTTGTTTTATAGCACTCCATTTTTAACCTTAGTTAATTCCAGGAGAATTTAAGAAGATGACTCCATCCCTCACAATTCCTTTCTCTGAATCTATGCTGTACTTACTTTGGATAGATTTTTAAGTGTCATATAAAAGGAAAAAATGAGTATTGTTTTTCTTTCAGAAGACATGATTTGGTTTTATTTATTTTCTAAAAATAGGCATTAAAATAAATCTTTGCTTATTAGAGTAAACTAATACCCTTTATCAGATGGAACAGCCTTTAGCCTGAGAAAACTAAAACCAATGAGCAGCAGATTTTGAAATGATCTGGAAAAAGGCAGCACACATTTCTGAAAAATAGCCATAACTACAGTTATATTACCCTCCTTTGCTACAGCATCCCCTCTTTTTTTTCCTAGTGTCCCTGTCTTTGACCATTTGGGGACAATACAGAAGAGAGGAGGTACAAAACAAAAAATGATGACACTGTGATAACCAGGGCCAAGAAACAAACAGGATTTCTATCACCAAGTCCCTACCCAGGGCCTCCCTGGGACTGTTCCTTTCCTATAACAAGCCCCAATAATTCAAACTACATTCATTTCCTAACTTTTGCACCCTAATTTCTCAGGATCCTCCTCTGTCACAAAAACTGTCTCCATTAATAGGGTGCATTCTCCACAGTTTTCTGAAGATAGCCTCAAAAGTGTTTTTCATCATTTCTGGGAAACAGACAACATTAATAACTGGTAACATTCATAACTAGTAACATTAAAACAGGTAACATTAATAACTTTGGGGAAGTTAAAGGGCTTAAGAAATTGAAGGGAGTTCTTGTAGTAGTTCATGGCCTTTGGTTCCTAACCTGACTACCTATCTAATCTACCTAATCAAATCATGGGGTAAGGCCCAGTAACCTGAATTTTTAAAGGTGACTCTTACACAGCCAGCCTGACTATAGACTCTGGATGACTAATAGTATTTGATCTCTTGTGCAGATAATAATTTGACAGTCCTTGATGTTCACCCCTTTGCTTTGATTCCTGAGGGTGGAATTGGAATTGCTAAAGTACTCTATCCTCTCTCTCTCTCCGCCCCCGTCGCTCCATCTCTTTCTCTCTCTCTCTCTCTCTCTCTGTCTCTCTCTGCCCCCTCCCTGCCACCCACCCTAAACACACACTAGAAGGAAAACCAAGCAAATGCTTTCTTCTGGTTTCAAACCTAAGAGTCGAAGCAGAGCAGTAGGTTTTTCCTTCTATCATGAAGGTCATCTGCTCCTCAGATTTTCTAGTTCTAGGCAGGCGTTTCCAACCCTAGATAGGCATCTTCTTCCTCAGAGGGCACACAATCTCCCTGTTAAGTGAGCATGAAATCAGAAATGGGTTCTGAACTGCTACTTCTGTTGCCTGTAATATAAATAATTTCCTGTTATTAATTTCTTTTCACAAATCCTGATTTTTCTTTCCATTAGATATTTCTGAAAATTGTTATGTTATTGTGCCATTGCACTCCAGCCTGGGTGACAAGAGCAAAACTCTGTCTTAAAAAAGAAAAGAAAAGAAAAGAAAATTTTAATGTTAATTTAAGAACCATGGAGGTAGCAGTGTGCCAACCAGCTTCTTGATACCTTGGTCTGGACCTAAGAATCTACAGGCAGGGCCCTGCTGGCATTCTGTAGGCTGCTGTTGGAGTTTTGTTTGAATCTCCTTAATTAGAATTCTTCTATAGCTGGTTTTGTGGTACCTGACAGAAACCCAAAGACCTGGCAAGTTAGAACAATGCAAAACTCTCTAACCCTACTACAAGAAAAGCACTCACGAGAGAATCTTTCTCCCTTTTCTGCATCTCAAAATATCATCATGGAAATCATGGCTCTGACACTGTAGAGACCAGAAAGTCTAAAAAAATAATAATAATTTTGTGTGGCTTTCATCACCCTACCTCAGGTCACAAACATAATCTGTTCTCTTATGCTTTTTAATGACCATACTTTTTAGAATACTGTTTTTGGGGAATAAGGGGAACTAGGAAGAGCTATTTTCATTTTATTATTTTATTTTTAAATCATCTAGCCTAAAATGTCAAGAAAGAGCTATTTATATTTCCCTTCGGTAGGGTGACCATCATCCTGATTTGACCAGAGCAGTCCCCTAATTCAGCAAAATTATTACTAACGATTTGTTTCACTTTCAGAAGTTGCTTGTTTAGATGACCCAGTACAGGAACCAAGCAAATCAATGTTTGAGAAAACAAAATTTGGACAAGGTAAAAAAAAAAAAAAGAAAATGTTCAATTCCATTCACTTTTTTAAGTGTTGAGATTCTACATATTGTGCAAATAGATCAAATAGATGATCAAATCTTATGCATATCACTCCATGTTATAAATAATTGCTGGTTACATCATCTTTATTTCATGATAGACTGAGAAGATCTTTGAGTTCACAGAATTTTTATGAAATCTTACTTCTTATATTCTTCAATGCCTGGCACACCATAGCTTTCCAATAAATGCTCATTGCCTGTTGTTCTGTACTTTGGATGGTAGTACAGAACAACATCTTTGGATGAATCTTCTCTATGTAAACAACATAGTGATGATTTCTTATTAAAAATAAGATGAAGCTCACCCTATTTGAAGAGTGTCTGGCCCTCCCTTTAAAGCAAGCACTTTTATTTAGGCCTGTGACTTTTTTTTTTAAGAGGTGGAGTCTTACTTTCTCACCCAAGCTGGAGTGCAGTGGCAGGATCATAGCTCACTGCAGCCTCAAACTCCTGGGCTCATGTGATCCTCCCATCTCAGCCTCCCATGTAGCCTGGATTACAGGCTTGAGCCACTGCACTTGGCTAGGCCTGTAACTTTTGTAGCAAGACTTACCTTTTGGAGAGAAATGCTAAGGTTGTATGCCCACAAGTCCACCTTGCTCTGATTTTCCCCAACTTTCCCCAAGTTCACATGTGGCTACATCATCTCAAGAGGATCAAATGAGATGAAAAGTCCCTAAAACAATCACTATGGAACAATAGGAATTATCATAAAGATGGCTGCATTTACCTATGAGGTCTTACACTCTGACGTCCTAATACCAATACCTTACAGTATGGATTTTTCTGTGTGTATTCATCTTTCCAGCCATCTATTCATCTGCCCTTGTGTATTAGAAGTTTGGTAATATAGTTATTATAGTAAAAATGATACCAAAATTGGCATATTTTGTGGAGTTTGTATTTTTTCACATCATGATCCTCTGCATGCTTAAATATTCATGATCTCTCTGTGCCTCCAAAGAGAAAGCCCCAAGGCAGATCTAGTGGTCTTTGCAGAAATATTTCATCTACTTCTTAGAGTTCAAAAGTTCTGTATGATGTAGGATTAGGTTTGGCTGCATGCAACAGAAAACCCCAAATAGCAGTGGTTTCAACACACAAAGATTTAGTCTTTCATTAAGAAGTCTGGATCCGTAGCATTCCAGATGAGGCACAGCAGCACCACAGAGTCACCAAGTCTTTCTACTCTGTCTTTCTTTGTACTGGTTTACATCCTGAAGTAAACTCATGGTCCAAAATAGTTATGAATCTCTAGCCATCACATCTGCATTCTAGGCATTAGAAAGAAGGAAAGTAGAGAGGCAAAAAAAGGGCTTCCTAGCTGTCTGTCCCCTTAAGGAACCTTCCCTGAAGTCAAACACAACACTTTGATTTATATCTCTTTAGCCAGAGTTTAGTCATATGCCACACCTAACTGCAAAGAAGGCTGAAAAATACAGTTTTTCTGTGTGACACATTGCCTGTGATTCTGTTAATGGGGGAAAAACAAAAAGGCAAAAATGGAGGCAACTAACAGCCTCTGCTAAAAGTCCTTTTTAGGAAGCTATAAAATAATAGTTAATGTCAATTTAGACATAGTAAATTGTATTGGGTAATCTGGCACATTGCAGGAAACTTTACACTGGAAATTCACACAGTGGATTCACAACAGGATAATGTGGTTGGAGTCACACTGGCTATGAAGGAGTAAAGACTATAAGAGAGCACAAATGTAAAGTGATGGGGCTTTGTGTGTACCCTCTCAGCTAGAGCCCTCCCTGCTCTGCACCTTTGGCACCATGTCTAGGAACTGCCAGTGCCATGGTGTCAAAAGATTCCTGCCCTACCCCTAATCATCTCTGCTGTGCTTTATTAAGAGCAGTTTTTCGACTGTTCGGTGGTGGCTCATACCTGTAATCCCAGAACTTTGGGAGGCCGAGGTGGGCAGATCACCTGAGATCGGGAGTTCAAGACCAGCCTGGCCAACATGGTGAAACCCCGTCTCCACTAAAATTACAAAAAAATTGGCCGGGCATGGTGGTGGGCGCCTGTAATCCCAGCTACTTGGGAGGCTGAGGCAAGAGCATTGCTTGAACCTGGGAGGCGGAGGTTGCAGTAAGTTGAGATTGCGCTATTTTACTCCAGGCTGGGTGACAAGACCGAGACTCCACCTCAAAAAAAAAAAAAAGAACAGTTTTTCTCAGATGTCAGTTAGACTGTGCTTGAATTAGGCATTACGATCTTGTTGATTTTGCTGGCAGTTTCATATAACATTGTGGAAAGGGATAATAAGTATTGCAGCTACTTCCAGCAGTTATTTCAATGTATTGCTAAATAATGATGTATGTTTTAATATTAAATATTATTAAATATTTAAATTATTAAATATTAAATATTATTAAATATTTAATATTATTAAATATTATTAAATATTAAATATTATTAAAATATTTAATGTGTTGAAAAGTTATAAACATGAGTTACCTCAAAACTTCATTTTAGTCTTCATAGAATAAGAACTATAAGGAGTGGTTCTCTAAAGCAGTGGCTGAGTTAAATATTTAAGTATATAGATACTTCAGAGCTATTACCAAAACATGAGCTTTTAACTGTATTTTACTTGGAACACTAGATTTAAGGAAACATTTACGCTCCACTGAAGGTGCCCAGTGAACTAAGGAATAGTTTTGGAACAGAATTTTGATACATACAGATATTAAATTCCTGACCTAATTAGCTCCATGCTCTGATTAACATTTGACCACATCAATGCAGACAAATTTTGTTTTATAGAGACAAGGTCTTGCTATATTGCCCAAGTTGGTCTTGAACTCCTGACCTCAGGTGATCCAGCCATCTCCAAAGTACTGGGATTACAGGCATGAGCCACCATGCCCAGCCCCAGACAAAAATTTTAGTAGACACTTTCCTAGTCCTAGAAACTTTAATGGATGCTAAGTATATGAAAGATGCTTATGCTAAATACTAATCAGGAAGATGCCCATGAAAATAGTAGACAAATTTTTCTACCATCAGAGTGGCAAAACTTTTATAAAAAGACTGATAACATTCAGTATTGGCAAAGATGTGGAAGAAAAGAACAGGTATTATCACATGTAGTCTCATGATACTGTTGGTGGTAGTATAAAAGGATGCACTTCAGAGGGCACTCTGGCAGAACCTCTTAAAATGTAAAATGTTTACAGACCCCTCAACTCAGTAATTCTGCTTCTGAGTATCAATTCTATAGAAGTATTGGCACATGCCTGGATAATGAAAAGTGAGAAATGAATTATGAATTATAAACAAATTATGGTAGATGCATTAAGTTTTTCAAATCATAACTAAAGTGGGGGGACAGCATCTTATAGAGGAAAAGACAAGTGTTAAATAATAGTGTTTAAATGATTAAACTAGGCTAAATTTGATGAAAAGAATTTAAATTAATATGTAAAGATTTACTTCCATGGGTTTTTCCTAAGAAAAAAAATGTTCCCTAACTTCTATGAGATACCTTGTTTCAGGAAGTCTATAAAACAAAGCTCCTAATAAGGGAATTACTATGTTTACATATGGAACATGTGTAAAAAAGTTTAAATTCTTTGGATTATAAGTGATGATTTAAAACCCAAATCAGACTGGTTTAAACCCCTCAAAAAGGAATTTTATTGACTCATGTACATGAAAGACCAGGAACAGATCTTCAGGTTTCATTCAGGGTTCAAAGAGCATGTTTGACAAAGCACTAGTTTCTCTTGCTTTCCATTTCTCAGCTCCATTTCCTCATTTTGGCTGTATCCTAATAGCCTTTCTTCTCATCATCCCAGGGCTACGTTCTTCCAAGTTCAAGTCTAAGAAAAAAGACTCTGTATGTGACTCTTTGCCAAAATACCCAATAAAAATCTCATTGCACTTTGGGAGGCCAAGGCGGGCGGATCACCTGAGGTCAGGAGTTCAAGACCAGCCTGAGCAACATGGCGAAACCCTGTCTCTACTAAAAATACAAAAATTAGCTGGGTGTGGTGGTGGGCACCTGTAATTCCAACTACTTGGGAGGCTGAGGCAGGAGAATCGCTTGAACCTGGGAAGCGAAGGTTGCACTGAGCCAAGATCGTGCCATTGCATTCCAGCCTGGGCGACAGAGTGAGACTCCATCTCAAAAAAAAAAAAAAAAAAATCTCATTGCATGTCACTTCCCTCTGAATGGGGTATGTTCTGACCCCTGAATCTATACCTGTTCACTCATTGGTGTAGATCTAAGCAAATCAGGAGGCTGAAAACAACTCTACCAGAAGCACGTGGGCCAAGTATGAAGAAAGGGTTGGCCATACAGAGGTCACGCTCATATTGTTGCTATCTGTGGAATAAGATTCAACTTACTGAATGATGTACAGCTCATATAGCCAATTTCAGAGAAAAAAATCTCTCAGACTGTCAGGGAGCTTGAAGAAACCAGTTTTAGGACCATTGGCCCATTAGACTGGCAGAGCCAAAAGGAACTCTCTTCATCATCACTCCTCTCACATCTCAGAGATGGAAGTCTGGAAAAGCCATATGACTTGCTTGAGATCACACACCAAGTTTGTGGCAGAGGCAGGACTAGAAATCTTGCAGCCTAATACTCTTTTTAGTACTAAATAATAACAGCATCTAGTATTTATTATTTGCTGTTTGCCCGGCAGTATGCTAAGAATTTCACATGCAAAATCTCACTTAATACAACTGTTTTATTCTCCATTTATTGGAAATTGAGGCACAGAGGAGTTTGTACAACTATATTCAGAAACTTCCACCATCCTTTTTCTGCTGATGTTTTAGACTTCAAACAGGCCCCTCTTTCCCAAGATCAGCCAACACTGGTTCATAGCTTTGTCTTGAGTACAGAAAATAGGTTGAGGAAAAAGGTCCTGATCAGAAAACCTGCTATGTGTGCTCTCACCTAGACTTGATTGGATTCTGGGATTTGTAATAGTAAAATTTAAATCTTAAATTTCAGAGGGCAGTTTTTAATTTGTTGATACTTCTTTAAACAGGAACTTCCAGAGAGCCGATGCAAAGCATCCCACGTTATCTACAAATAAATGAAATACTATTAATCAGTGATCAAGAATTTCTCCCATGCCACGTAATGGATCAGCATTGGAAGTTTTATGTGGGATGTGAGGAACTAACACTCTAAAACCTTGGTTTCTTAATATTTTATTAGGTATTTGTTCCAATTGTCAACAAACATTTATATTTCATCTTGTATAATCTAGTGGGCCTATTTTAACACACACTTTATGAGTTGCTATTTAAGATGTATGCTTACTATTCTTAAGACATATGTAACTGTTCAACAATTATATAAGATTAATGCTTTTTTGCCATTGAAATAAAGGCATGTTTGAACTAGACCATATTAATTGGCTCTCTGGCTTTCTTTTTACTAACATAAACTTAAAACTAACTTTTCAATCAACACCTCTACCTTTGTATAAAAAACAATTGATGCCTAAGGAAATGAGGATACAAGTAAGAGTAATCCATGGATAATTGGTCCTAAAAAGACCCAGCTTAAATGAATCCCTTAAGAACTTAAAGTCCTAATACCTTTCACATTTCCTTGGAAGTTTTTCTTAAAATCAAAATGTAAAATTATGAAGGAGGTTTAAGTTTCATAAAATTTAGTGTAGATAGTATTGTAGCTGTGGTTAAGTATTGGAACAAAGAATGAATCAAGTGTTGATTTGGAGTCTGATCATTTAGAATAGAACATACTTCACCTTTGACTTTTGCTACATTATCATGAAGACTTTTTTTAAAGAAAGAGATACATTTAAGAGATTTTTCAGTTTTCTCAAGGGTCACTCTTAATTCTTTGATAGCCAAGTTACTCTTTCCTTGTCCTTCATTACCCCAGGTTCCCAAATAAGCTTTTGGCTCCATGGCCTTATTTATCCCTTCTCTTTCTTTTGGGTATAGAAGTCAAAATTGCAATAAACATAACAGGCATACCTCAGAGATATTGCAGGTTTACTTCCAGACTACTGCAGTAAAGCAAATGTCAACTAAAGTGAGTCACATGATTTTTTTCCCAGTTTCTATAAAAGTTACGTTTACACTATACTGTAGTCTATTAAGTGCGTAAAGGCATATCTTAAAACAATCAATGTATATACCTTAGTTGGAGAATACTTTATTGCTAAAAAATATGAGCATCTGAGCCTTCAGCAGGTTGTAATCTTTTTGATAGTAGAGGGTCTTGCCTTGATGTTGATGGCTACTGCCCAATCATGGTGGTGGTTGCTGAAGTTTGAGGTAGCTGTGACAATTTCTTAAAATAAGACAACAATGAAATTTGCCACATCAATAGACTTTTTCTTTCATGAAAGATTTATCTGCAGCATGCATTGCTTTTCAATAGCATTTTACCCACAGTAAAACTTCTTTGAAAATTGGAGTCAATCCTTTTACACCCTGCTGCTGCTTTGTCAACTAAGTTTATAGAATACTTTAAATCCTTTGTTGTCATTTTAACAACGTTCACATCACCACACCAGGAGTAGATTTTGTCTCAAGAAACCACTTTCTTTGCTCATTCATAAGAAGCAACTCCTTATCCATTCAAATTTGATCATGAGATTTAAACAATTCAGTCACATCTTTAGGCTCCACTTCTAATTCTAGTTGTCTCGCTATTTCCACCACATTTGCAGTTGCTTCCTATACTAAAGTCTTAAACCCCTCAAAATCATCCATGAGGATTGGAATCATCTTCCTCCAAACTCCTGTTAAGGTTGATATTTTGATCGCCCATGAATCACAGATGTTCTTAATGGCATCTAGAATGGTGAATTCTTTCCAGAAGGTTTTAAGTTTACTATGTCGAGATCCATCAGAGGAATCACTATCTATGGCAGCTATAGCCTTACAAAATATATTTCTTAATAAGACTTGAAAGTCAAAAGTACTCCAGTAACATTTTGAAAGAAATCTTTTATTCTGAGCTGTAGGTCTCAACAGTGGGCTTTAAATATTCAGTAAACAAACAAATGTGCTGTCATCCAAGCTTTATTGTTCCAATTCCAGAGCACAGGCAGAGTAGATTTTGCATAGGGTTCTAGGATTTTCAGAATGGTATGTGAGAATTGGTTTCAACCTAAAGTCACCAGTTGCATTAGTCCCTAACAAGAGTCAACCTGTCTTTTGAAGCTTTGAAGCCAGGCATTGACTTCTCCTCTTTAGCTCTAACAGTCCTACGTGGCATCTTCTTCCAATAGAAGGCTGATTAATCTATAATGAAAATCTGTTTAGCATAGCCACCTTCATCAATAATCTAGCCGGTCTTGTGGATGATTTACTGCAACATCTACATCAGCATGTGCTGCTTCACCTTGCATTTGTGTTGTATAGACAGCTTCTTTCTTTAAACTTCGTGAACCACCCTCTACTAGCTTCAAACTTTTCTTCTGCAGCTTCCTCACCTCTCTCAGTCTTCATAGAATTGGAGTTAAGACCTTGCTCTGGATTAGGTTTTGGCTTAAAGGAATATTGTGACCAGTTTGATCTTCTATCCAGACAACTCAAACTTTCTCTATCTCAGCAATAAGGTTGCTTTGCTTTCTTATCATTTGTGTGTTCACTGAAGTAACACTTTTTATTTCCTTCAAGAACTCTTCCTTTGCATTCACAACTTACCTAACAGTTTGATGCAAGAGACCTAGCTTTAGGCATGTCCCGGCTTTCAATATGCCTTCTTCAGTAAGCTTAATCATTTCTAGCTTCTGATTTAAAGTGAGAGGTGTGCAACTTTCTTTCACTTGAATACTTAGGCCATTATAGGGTTACTAACTGGCCTAACTTCAATATTGTTGGAACGAAACAGTTATAATAATAACATCAAAGATCACTGCTCACAGATTACCATAACAGATATAAAAATAACAAAAAGGTTTGAAATATTTTGAGAATTACCCACATGTGACACAGACACGAAGTGAGCGTGTGCTGTTGGAAAAACTGGTGCTGATAGACTTGCTCAATGCAGGGTTGCCACAAACCTTCAATTTGTTAAAAAACAAATGTAATATCTACAAAGTGCAATAAAATGAGGTGTGACTGCACTCACGCAAGTCCAATGATTTTGGTGGGTGGTGATATGGTCTTGCTTTTTGAATATTTTCTTATTTTAAATGTATAGAATGTTAAGATACGTCTTTAGAATATATAAGAAACTGCTTAACAGTGGCCTGTGGAGAAATAAATTATGGGGTTGGAGAACGAAGGAAAAAGACCTACTTTTGCCTACATGTACCATTTGGCAAATTTGAAATTGGTACTATGTGTGTGTTCTTTCTGTGTGTGTGGGGTGGAGGTGGGGATATGTTCAGTAAAAGTTCTTGAATGCTATAGATACAACTGTTTATAGTGCCTATCCCTAAGGAAGCTAGACTGAGGAGGATGAAAGTATACTTTTATAGTTTACTTTCAACTTTAAAAAGAAATCAGGCACACATGTCTTTTGTAATTCAAACAATTTTAAGATAATAATTTTTAAAACAGGCATTTTGTCTTGTGATTACAATCTACGAAAGTCATATATGCTAAGTTTTTAATACAAAAGATCTTGCAATTCTAAGTTTTCATTTTGGTGATTAAATTCTTAATTTCCCAAGCCCATTTACTCTATTTTATATACCAACTGGTGACTGAAATAACATCCATTGTGCAGGCATGCTGAGCATTGCCCAAACTAAACAACAAAACGGTCTACTCCAACCAGGGTTGGAGAGAACTACCTTACCCTAGACTATCTCTGTGAGAAGACTGGGCAATTTAGGATGTTAGCTACATATTTTACCTGTTCTGGGTTCTAAATGAAGCCTTTAGGCTTCTGACCCTAAACCATAGATGAAGAATATCTAATAATCCAATCTTCTACCTGCTACTTTTATCCTTTTTATAAAACTGATTTGTTGAACATCTCTGGAATACTCCATACCCAAAAAGGAAGCCTATTCCTTTTCAAACAGGTAGTCCTCAGTGTTAGAAAGCTGGAACCCCTATGTTCCAGGCCTCACAACCCTAAATGATAATACTTCTTTTTTTTACAAGCTGAGTTATTATGGCACAGCTTCCACTGGCTTGATTATTGGAAAATTCTAAACATACACTGCTATGGCTTGGTGGTTCCCTCTGAAACTCATGTTGAAACTTAATCCCCAATGTAGCAGTGGTGGGAGATGGAGCCTTTAAGAAGTGACTGGGTCGCTGAGGCGGGCCGATCACAAGGTCAGGAGATGGAGACCATCCTGGCTAACACGGTGAAACCCGTTTTTTCTTAAAATGCAAAAAATTAGCGAGGTGTGGTGGTGGGTGCCTGTAGTCCCAGCTACTCGGGAGGCTGAGGCAGGAGAATGGCGTAAACCCGGGAGGCGGAGCTTGCAGTGAGCAACCTGGGCAACAGAGCAAGACTCCCTCTAAAAAAAAAAAAAAAAAAAAAAAAAAAATGACTGGGTCATGAGGGCTGGGCCTCATGAATAATAAATTGATTAATTTTTTTCATGAGTTAATGGATTAATGGGTTATTATGGGAGTGGGTTAATTATCACAAAAGTGGTTCTGTATAACAAGCCAGGTTGGCTCTCTCTGGTCATTTCCCCCGCCTTGTGATCATGCCCTGCACTGCCTCGGGCAGTGAGCCAGAGAGTCCCCACCAGCAAGAAGGCTCTCATCAGATGTGGCCCTGAGACCATGGATTTCCCAGCCTCCAGAACAATAAAAACCAAATTTATTTTCTTTATAAATAGCCCAGTCTCAGGTACTCAGTTATAGCAACAGAAAACAGACTAAAACATACATCTTGTCTTTTTCTTCTCAGTTTCTCTTTCATCAATCCCTTCAACTTCCTCTCCTGAGTTCAGTTCTTACCAGTGCCTGTCTGGACTATATGCAATAGCAATCCTAACCCATTTTTCATACTCCCACTCTTTCTCTTATTATACACCTGTGATACACTCCTGCCAAATTCTTCTTCTTAAAGATCTATGTTGTTTCCCTGCTGCTGCAAAAGTAAACCCTAGACCCAGTATTCAATATTACCTAACTATCTGGCCCTAACATAACCTTTCAACTTTACCTCCCAATGCTTTCTAACCTTTGACCTTAAACTCCCTTTTCATCTCTGTTATAGGCTGAATTGTGTACCCCAAAAATTCATATTTTGAAATCCTAACCCCTAGTACCTCAAATTGTGACTGTATTTTAAAGATAAGATTAAATTATAATAAGGTCATTGGGGTGGGCTCTAATCCAATCTAACTGATATCCATATAAGAAGAAAAAATTGGGACACACAAAGGAACACCAGGGATACACACACACAGGTAAAAGATCATGTGAGGACACAACAAAAAGGCAGTCATCTACAAACCAGGGAGAGAGGCCTCAGAATGAAATCAACCATGTGGACATTCTGACCTTGGATTTCACACCTCCAGAACTATGAGAAATAAACTTGTTTTAAGCTACCATTTTGTGGTATTTTGTTATGGCAACCCTAGCAAACTAATGCCTAACTCTCCCCTACATTTGTTTACACTGTTTCCCCTACTTAGAATGTTCCCTCCTCTCTCTGCCCATTTATGTTTTTCTTATTCTTTGAGGCCTCTCCTCAGATATGACCATCTATGTTGCTTTCTCAGACCATCCCAATCCAACCACTTAACATTTACTTCATGGATATATCAGACTGTTCCCACATTGCAATAAATAAATAACCGAGACTTGGTAATTTATAAAGAAAAGAGGTTTAATTGGCTCACATTTCCGCAGGCTGTACAGGAAGCATGATGCTGGCATCTGCTTGGCTTCTGGGGAGGCCTCAGGAAACTTATAATCATGGCAGAAGGCAAAGGGTAACCAGGCATGTCTTATGTAGTGGGAGCAGGAGGAAGTGGGGGGATGTGCCACACACTTTTAAACAACCAGACATGAGAACTCTATCACGAGAACAGCATTAGGGGGGTGGTGCTAAACCATTAGAAACCACCCCCATGATCCCATCACCTCCTACCACGCCCCACCTCCAACACTGGGGATTACAATTGAATATGAGATTTGGGTAGGGACACAGATCCAAACCATATCACTGACATTATTAGTTTTCTTTTTATGGTTTATCTACCTCATGTATCTGGAAAATCTATTGAGATCAGGTTCAGGGTTTTACACTTTATATTCCCTATAAAATATCTTGAACATAGTAGGTGTTTGAGAAATATCAACCAGTTAGTGTTTTCAGATACAATAACAGAAAACCCTACTCAAAATGGCTTAAGCAAGAAGGAAAATTTATCATTTCATTTAACAGATCCAGAGGCAGTAACTTCAGGGTTGATTAATTCTTCAACTCAACAATGTCATTATTGTTTTCACCGTTCTTCTTCGTCTCTTCACAGTGCCAACATGGCTGTGCTGTTACAGGTCGTTATACATGTAGAAACAGCATCATTAGGATAAGGAATTAGACATTTTTTCCAAGATATTTATTTTGGAAAGAAATCTTCCCTGAACACACCCTAACCCCAGGAAACTTGTATCTCATTGACCAGAATTGTACCACCTACCATTCCTCTCTAGCCAGGGAAGTGGTGTTACCTTAATTGGTTGAGAGAAGTACAAGGACATGTACGGATAAGCAGTCCGCTGTACAAATTTCAGACTCTGCCAGTTAAAAAAATAAATGAGCAAACAGAAACAAAATGGGGGAGGGAGGATGGAGGAGATTGGGGTAAGAGCTAATATTTATTGAGCACTTATATATACCAGTCATTGTTATAAGCACCTTTTATGTATTAACTCATTTAATCCTCACTACAACTTAAAAGGTAGGAGATTATGATTATCCCCATTTTGCACATGAGGTAGCGGTGCAGGATGAAGTAATGTGAACACACAGCAGCTACCAGGTGGTGGAGCAGGGATTCAAACCTGGTCATCTGGCATCAGAGCTCATGCTTTTAGGCACTATGTATGTCTCTTGCTCAACCAAAAGTATCTACCTCAAAATATATGTTAAATTATTAAAACATTACTCATTCTGAGTAATGGTAGCCCTATTGATTCCTTCCACTTATACATGCTGGGGAAGTCAACTTTTGCTCCCTTTGAATGAATGAAAGGCAGATAGGGCAGACAGAAATACTCATTGAGGGCCAAGCTTGGTGGACCACGCCTGTAATTTCAACCCTTTGGGAAGCTAAAGGAGAAGGATCACTTGAGCCCAGGAATTTGAGGTTACAGTGAACTATGATTGCACCACTGCCCTCTGGCATGGGTGACAAAGACCATGTCTCTAAAAAGATAAACATAAACTCACTGAGAAAATGAAATGCAGAAGTCTCACTGATAAGTTCTAATATAAACACATTAGTACCTGCTCTGAGTCTCTCTGGTTTTCAATCTAGGGCATTCCAGGTAAAAAACAAACAAACAAACAAACAACAAACAAAAACAAAAACCAAAAAACCCCAGTTTTATTCAAAGCTTATTCCGTTTGAGATATTTCTCAAATTCAGTGTGCACTGGGAACTATCTTGTTGCTTTTAGTGAATGCATGTGCCCAGTGGGCCTGGATTTTAAGTCCCTTTGGATTTTCTGTGCTGTTGAAGGCCAAGAGCACAACAGCTCTGCATGTGTTTCTTTGGAGTCCCTCTCCTATTTTTTTCTCACCTCATTTTGTTGAAGCCTATTTTAAAGAAACCAGGGACATATCTTTCTTAACATGTGAAAGCCAAGAAATGTGATTCATTTCTCCTTAAACTTTATTTTAATGTTCTTACGTCCCTAATGTTTTTTTAACCATATAAATAAGAGGAACAGAATTTGAGGCCATGGCAAATCAACTTGCCTCAGACTTTAGCCCCTAGTTCAGGATTTGTGATTAACTTCTCAATTTCTGGGCATATTTTTAAGTTGCTATTTTTTTCATTTGGGCTACGATGCTTTTTAGGCTTTAAAGTAGGAATGGTAGATGCAAACATTTGAAGCTGTAATGTCAATACTGGTACTTCTAAAAGTTAAAAGCAGTTAACATTTATGTTTTTGGCTGTTCACAAGACATCTTAAAGTTCCATGACGTAGGGCAGTTCGGCTGAGATATGAGGTTGTATTTTATCCTTCAAAGCTGGAGGCAAGGAAGTGGTAAGGCGAGTTGCCTAGCTGGTGGGTGAGCCTCACCAGTCACCTTACATCTTTATCTCAGCATAGCTTTTTTGTTCTCTGTTCCTTATTGCCTACACAGTAACTGTTATGAAATGATTAAATGGAGCAAAGTCAAAACTGTTCCTTTGTGTGAAAATGGCCCCAAAAGAAACGCTGATGATGGAAATGAAAAGGTTTAAGAAAATGTGTCTTAGTCCCCACCCAAAATCCAGGATAAATAAAAAAATAGACAGTAAAATTTAGAAGAGCCCAGCTCTGTGCCACAAATAACTTTATATGTAGTAATGCAAGCCCAAAGAGGCCCTAGCCCTCTGGAATTGTGGACCGTCTTTTCCTTTAGAAGCCCTGTGGGATAACTTGAGCCTCGCAGTCCACTAACACCCCACTTTTAGTACCTCTACCCCATTTCTCTACATTTTCCCAAGAAGTTACATTCTCCCACTATGACTGCTTTTCTATGAAACTCTCCATCAGCCTGCCCGCCAGGTTGGTTCCTGGGCATTGCTGTCAGTCTCTAGTGCTGTCACCACCTTCTCCATCCTTCTGCCTTATGCTAACCTCACCCCACCTGGTTTCTTTTTCCCCATAGCACCACCCATGCCAGCTGATGTGGAACAAGCTTTGCTTAAGGCTTGCTGGCAAAGAGGAAAGAATTATAGCACAACACAGCACAGCAAACAGCTTAAAATGACTGGACGTGACCTCTACCACAGAGAATTTCTCCTTGTTGACATTCTCTTCAGACCTGTTTTTGGCTGAGGAAGCAGTATACGACAGAGGATATGAGTATAGGTTCTAGGCTGACATCCCAGCTCTACCAATCCCTAGTCATAGAACCTTGTAATCCTCCCCAGTCTCATCATATGTCTGTAAATGGGGCTGCCAATGTGCCTCCCTCCTACAGTTTTTGTGGGGGATTAAATGAGGTAGTCTGTGCAAAGCAGGCATCACAGTGGCTGTTACACAGTGACTGCTCAATAAACGATAGCTGTTGTTATTATGAAGATTATATGGGCCAGACTCTCCTCTTTCTTTCTAAACCTCTGATTAGCAACACTGCTGCATCTCTCTCTCTCTTTCTCCTCTCTGCCACACACACACACACACACACACACACACACCCCCAAAAAACAAAAAACAATAAAACACCTTCCTTATATCCAATACAGCAGAATCTTTGCGAATGAGTCTGGGCATCAGCAGTCCCAGGGACTAGGGTTTGAATGTGTTCCCCAAAGTTCATGTATTGGAAACTTAATCCTCAGTGCAACAGTGTTGAGAGGTGGAACGCTTCAGAGGTGATTACACCATGAGGGCTCTGCCTTGGGCTTTAATACCCTGCCCAAGTCTGCCCCCACCTAAAAGATTCTAATTTCACAGGTCTGGAGTGGGTATCAGTATTTTTAAAACCTCCTCCAGATAACTGCAATGAGCAGCCACTGACCTCTGCAACCTGCTGTTATCAGTTCACTTTTCTTTCCCACCCTCAATTACTGTAGTAATGCATGTTTCCCAGACAGTCCTATTAAAAGAAATACCTGGGATGTGTCTTAAAACTATAGATTCCTGAGCCCCACTCTAGGCTTACTGAATCAGAACCTGCAGCAAATTTTTTTCCAAATGCCTAGGTGAGTCTTATCAGGCAAATGTGAGGAGCATTAATCCAAGTTATGCTGGTCCATTTTCAGTTGGTTAATATGTATTTTATTCATATATTTAACAACCATTTAATGAGCACCTACTATGTTCCCAACATTTCTTCAGGTGCTAGGAATACAGCAGAGAATAAGACAAAGCTCATGCCCTCAGAGATAGTATGTCTAGGAGCAGACTAAACAAACAACAATTTAATTTCAGATAGTAATAAGTGTTATAAAGACCACAGAGCAGGAAAAAGGCCAACAGGTGATGTGGAGGTGGGACAGGCCATTGTTCTAAAAAGCGTAGCCAAGGAGGTCCTGTTTTCAAAAAGTCACATCTGAACAGAGAACTGAGTAATAACTGCTTACAAATTCCATTGCAAACACACTTATATAATTTTTATTCTATATGTCTCATGTGTCCTAAATTAGATGGGATTTTCTTTTGGTCAGGAACTGTCTTTTATATTTTTGTACTTTCCCCTAGCAACCAGTGTAGCACTATGCACAACCAAGACTCAATGAATCACACTAGAATCAAAAGCATTTCAAGCTTAAATATACTTTTAAAGACAGCCAGCAGAAGATTCAGCAAGTTACCTGCTTGCTAAGCAAAGGAAAATCCAGGGAAACACATTAAATCATCAGATACTCAGTCCAACACTAGACTTCCTGCTTGCTTTCAGTTGCTAGTCATAGTTGCAGATTCTTATCAGAAAGTTTTCAAAACATGCCAAGATCTGGTCGTCTGTGTATAACTTTACACAATGGTGAGATCAGATACTGAGTTTTAATTGTCAATTTCTGCTGGCATACCATCCTGTAATGTAATTTCTTGTTTTTTACTCAGCTTCCCCTCAACTTCTCGTGTTCTGAGTGCCCCCAAAGTGTCATTCAACCCCTATTTCTTTAGGATAATCAGCGAAGTTCTGCAGAAGCCCACTAGATACTATTAAGTCTCTGAAGGCCTAAAGGAGACTTCAATACACTTGCAAATCCTCAGAAGGTTTAGTGAAACCAGTTCAGATGTCTGGGGAAGATTTTTCACAATTCCAGTTTGAGATTCACGTAGCTTTTAGAAAAACTTTCCATTTCTTGCAGGATTCTCTTTTTCTTTAAACGCTTTCTTTGGACCAAAAACAAAGCAATCAATACTGGAAGGCTGGCCCATGAGCCAACATCATGGGGACATTCCTAACTGAGGAATATCCAGGCAAATATGCTTCATACCAACTCTACAAATGATTTGCTGTTTGACCTGTGCAAGTTACTTCATTGTTTGAGCCTTGGGATACTTGGTTATAAAATACGATGTCCTTGTCTCTGATGACACCCAGGATTGTCATAAAGATCAAATGATATTACTGAAAGAAGAGAGCACTTTTTTTTTTTTTAGAAGGAGTCTCACTCTGTCACCCAGGCTGGAGTGCAGTGGCGTGATCTCAGCTCACTGCAACATCCGCCTCCCGGATTCAAGCGATTTTCTTGCCTCAACCTCCCAAGTAGCTGGGATTACAGGTGCCCGCCCCCACACGGGCTAATTATTGTATTTTCACTAGAGACTGGGTTTTGCCATGTTGGCCAGCTTGGTCTCAAACTCCTGACCTCAAGTGATCCTCCCACCTCGGCCTTCCAAAGTACTGGGATTACAGGCATGAGCCACTGTGCCCAGGGAAGAGAGCACTTTAAAGCAGGCTAATTGCTATGGCATTACAGCATGCTATTAGTACAGTAAAAGTAATTCACCATGTTCTGATACTCAGTATGATAGGTATTTGCATCCCTTCAGTCTTTCATTTCTACATGAAACTCAAGAAGTAAAATTCTGCCAGGCACACTCTTCCCCTTGGAGCTGTGTTTCTGATAAGCTCTCCTTATTTCTCTTTGCTTTTTCAATTTTTCCCTCATAGATGTGTTTGAATCACCCTCACCTTTGAGTGCAGTCCTAGAACCGTATCCTCAGTGACTGTTCCCCTTTGGCTGAATTCCTTGTGTATAGCTGCCACTTGGTCCCCAGATTGTCATTTGGCTCCAGTTAGTTGGCTCTTAGTGACTCCAGTCTTTATGTTCTCAGTGCAAGGACTACCTCTGTAACTAGAGTTTCTTGGAGGGCAGGGGCTGTGACTTACACCTCTTTGCATTCTTAGCTCAGGCAATATGTTTTTATTAACTGTCATTTTATTAAATGACTTTTGGAGACTGCACCGGGTTAAACAGCATTCTCTGAAAATCCATGTCTACCTGGAACCTGTGTAAGTGACCTTATTTGGAAATAGGGTTTTTGCCAAGTAATCAAGTTAAAATGAGGTCATACTAGATTAGGGTGGGCCCTAAGTGCAATGACTGGTGTCCTTAAAGAAGAGGGAAATGTGTTTGCACAGGAGACACAGGAAAAGGTCAGAGACTGGAGTGATGCAGCTGCAAGCCAAGGAATGCTAGGAATTACCAGCAACCACCAGAAGCTAGGAAGGGGCACAGTGGGATCCCAGCCTGCTAACACATTGATTTCAGGCTTCCAGCCTCCAGAGCTGTAAGGAAATACGTTTCTGTTGTTTTAAGTCGTGCAGTCTGTGGTATTTGTTAGGCAGTCCTAGGAGAATAATACAGGAATGCTGAGTGCAATGAGCATGCTTACAGTGTGGCAGAGACCATTCTGGGGCCACTACCATCTTTGGGCAACCCACTTTCAGAAGACCTGCAGGGCTGGTTACAACAAGGTTTTAAGGGATGAAAGAGAGTAACTTGGCCAGGCGTAGTGGCTCACACCTGTAATCCCAGCACTTTGGGAGGCCGAGGCAGGTGGATCACAAGGTCCGGAGTTCAAGACCAGCCTGACCAATATGGTGAACCCCTGTTTCCACCAAAAATACAAAAATTAGCTGGATGTGCTAGTGTGCACCTGTAGTCCCAGCTACTCAGGAGGTTCAGGCAGGAAAATCGCTTGAACCCAGCAGGTGGATGTTGCAGTGAGCCGAGATTGCCTCGATATTTGTTAGGCAGTCCTAGAAGAACAATACAGGAATGCTGAGCGCAATGAGCATGCTTACAGTGTGGCATGCTCACTCCAGCTTGGACTACAGAGCAACTCTGTCTCACCAAAAAAAAAAAAAGAGCATAACAAGGCTGTGAGTAGAAAGGAGAGGGAAACAGCTGGGTACGGTCTGAGCGTATAAAACAATCCAAAACAAAAATTGCAAACTTTATGATGAATAGGTTTTAAAGAAATAGTTTGCTTTAGGACAAAATAGTTGACTTGGAAGTTGGAAATAGAGGAGCAAGTGAGTGAATGGATATCCACTTTATGACATGATATACGCAAAATAGTAAAATTCACCTCTTTGGGAGGAAGTGCATGTATTTCCTAGCATGGCTTGTTTGAGATGTGTAAGCTGTGGTTAATGATGGCTGATGGTCCCTTTGAATTCCAGTCTTGGAGACCTCAGTGGTTGAGAGCATGGACACCAGACAGACCACCCACTTATCGGCAAGTTATTTCACCTCACCTGCCTCCCTCTCATCATCCGTAAAATCAGAATTAAAATAGCACCTCCCTCATAAAGTTGTGAGGATTGAAAGAGTTAATCTGCATAAATGGCTTAGAACAGTGCACAGGGTGGATAATAGAAGTCTTAGTTGTTTTTACCATCATGACTATCACTATCATCATGTGCAAATGAGGGAGACCCAGGAAGTGTAAATTATTATTCCAGAAAGAGGTGGTCCCACGGGGAGGAAGTGAAGGCAAAGTTGGCCATTTGCTTGAAAGTAAGTCTGTAAAACGAATATTAAAACACTTGCTCTCTGAGCACAGGGAGTTTTTAAAAAGGCGTGGGGGTTGGGGTAGACTCAGAATCTCTCTACTGCTTTGGGCAGATTCCAGATTCTGAGAGTAAACTATATGGGGACCCATGTGACACTCCCTCTTTGAGATTCACTGGGTCCTAGGTCCTAGGTCCTACCGACTCAGCTCCCCATCCAACAGCCATGCACATTGCAGGCCCTCAGTCAACACTGGTTGACCAAGGAGTAAGGAACAAACCGACTGGGATTGACTTGTCTGGTGCCACTCCCTGCCCTGAAAGGCAAGCCCTGGAAGCTCCCGGCCCCGAAAGGACGTGGAGCCTGGCGGGAGACTCCTGGAAGTGCGTGAATAGCAAGCAGAGCGTGGCGCGCCCGCTTTACAAGGTTAGCATATTCACAAGAACCCGCTGGGAAGGCCGAGTCCTTGATGGCCAATTGATTAAGTAGCTGTGTGCTTTCTTTCCAGAGCACTTATTTAGTGATCCCGATTGGCGTCCGCACAGCCGCCACCCTCACCCTCGCTTAAGGATAAAAAGCAAACCGATTTGGCATGTAGGCACCGTTTGAAAAACAACTTTGCACTCTAGTTATTGGGCAAAAAGCTCCACCTTCCCACGCTGCTGATAATATTTCTCGCGGCTGCGTGGGACACTCTTCGTCTTACCCATGAGAGCGAGCTGCCTTCTGTCTGGTTGGGCGACTCCCGCAGGGCCCGAGCCTCCGCAGAGCCCGGAGTTCAGGGGGAAAAAAGGAGCCGCAGATGTGAGTTTGCTTTGTCACTGCCTTCTGAGCGACTTTGGGCAAGTTACTTATCTCTCCTGACCTCAGATTTCTTGTCTAATTTGGGAGGGAACCGAAGGTGGATGACGCTCCGGGCAGCGGCGGAGAGCCGAGATCACCGCGAGCGCCTGGGAACTTTGTCCGAAGCGCGGCGCGGGGACCGGGAGCGCAGGGCAGGGAGCTCCCTCTGCAAATTCACCTCTTTGGGAGGAAGTGCATGTATTTCCTAGCATGGCTTGTTTGAGATGTGTAAGCTGTGGTTAATGATGGCTGATGGTCCCTTTGA
>NW_012099654.1:3564714-3592279 GCF_000951045.1 Mandrillus leucophaeus
AAGGGGCCTCCGAGTCGCTCTTTGGGGGCGGAAGCTGCGGGCCGCGCCTCCCAGGCCGCGCCCTTCCCAGAGACGAGCTTCTGCGCTTTTTAAGGTCAAGTTTTTGTGCCGCAGAGCGGGCTGGGATCGTCCCCCTGCGAGGTGGCGGTGCCTACCACAGAGGGTCGGGAGCCTCTGGGATCCGAGCCGAGAAACTGGACGCTCGAGTCCATTAGCAGTCTGCACGTAGGAAACAGTGCTAGGCAAACGGGGCGAGTGGGTGTTCTGTAAATTTAAGGACTCAGCTTTCCCTGACGGGTAAGTTTTCCGAGTCACGCAGCCTGAGAAACAGTATATTGTTCCCTTGCTGGGCAGGCAGAGAGGCGATATTGGCCTTGGAGCACTTTTTAAATTCCTTTTTTTCTTCTTTCTTTCTTTTTTTTTTTTTTAAGTCTTTAATAATGGAAGAACAGCAAACCAGAAGATTAACAGAGTTTTAACAGAGTTGGGGATAATATAATGCATTTAATTGTCTCATGTGAGTAGACATAAGTCGCCCTTTTTGATCTTGCATTCATAAAACATGCCCCTATTAAAGCATCAATAAGCCTAAAACATTCTAGAAACTAATAGTTCATTCTGACAGCTTTTGTTGATAGTGTCTTAAGGAAGTAAAATCTTTAAAAGTGAATCATTATAGAGAGCATATCCTATGTTGCACTTTCTAAGGATCCAATTTTGTGAGAGAAATGACCAATTAAAGATGTTGTTGATTTATCTCTTTCTGGTATCAGGAGAGAAACAATAGCCAAGGAATTGTGTGGCCACTGAATTTTCTCTGGGGGGGTACTGAAAGGAGTTTCCTGCTGTGGGGTGGTGGTGGGATGAGAAGGTTTATACTCTTTTCTTTGGGGGAAAAAGTTTATACTGATTTGCTAAATGTCAAATCTCCTGCACAGAGGTAGGTAGGGGTGAATGGCATAGTCAGGCAATCAGTTAGAGTTGGCACTTTATGGCACCTGGCCAAGTGCCTTCAAGATAAGCAGGCCATAAATACAGGTGCTTCCCAAACTGACTTTGACCTATGGTGGTTTTCCAGGAAGGGAGGGGCAGAGAGAGCAGGTAGAGGGCCCTGTACCTGACGGTGCTGTTTCTGCCTCACCCTTGACCCACGGTGCTGGGAGCATGACCTGGTGACCTGAGGCTTATCACAGCACCACCTAGGAGAGGTAAAACGGAGTCAGCTTCAGGGGATTTCCTTCTTAGGCTACAAGGTGGGAAAAAGCAGTGAGACAGTAAAAATCAGCAAAGCAAGGCTGACAAGTGAGTTCTTCAGTCCACCTGTGTTGAGCACTGGCTGTGAGCCAGGCACATTGGCTGCTGTGAGGCGCGGATGTGCTGCATGCAGCTCACTGCATCTGTGCTGAGGCAAGAGGCCTTGCTGGGGAGATTGAAGGTGGGCTGAGGATGAGTAGGAGCTGTGTAAACTAAGCAGCCGTGGGGGACGGGAGAGGTGAGAAAGGGGAGTATTCCCACCCAAGGGAATGGTGTGTGCTGAGACCAGAGGAGAGGAGAGCCTGAGAGTTGGAAGAAAAGACAGGTTCAGTATGACCTGAGGGGAGGATGGAGAATGGCACCGGGGAGGCCAGCAGGTACCAGGGCCAGGTGGTGCCAAGGGGCATTGTGGCGAGTGGATCCTCAGGACAGTTTCACACCTGATGGTATGCAGATGAGATATGGATTAAAAACAAAACAAAACTCCAGCTGCGGCGTGGAGAATGGACGTGAGGAGCCCGTAAGTAGACAGGGCTGGCTCAGAGGGTGCAGGAAGCCTGGCAGTTGAGGCTGAGGTCGTGCCAGTAGGGATGACACAGTGGGCAGATTCAAGGCTGGCTGTGGAGTGACTTGGGGCTGAGTTTTGTGTAGGGTGTGAGAATGCAGCGTGACTCCCTCTAAGCTGGGGTGCTGCTATTTGCAGAAACAGGGAACATCGGAGGAGGAAAGACAAGTTTGGTTTTATTGAGTCTGGGCAGCTTTCGAGGCTCCCGAGTGGAATGGCTTCCCAAGTGGCCACATAGCGCACTCGCTGGCTGACTCTCCAAAGATGGTGGTCATCTGTACCAGGGCTGGGGTCTGAATCCTGGGGTGGATGGGGTCGGGGGCGAGGCGATGGTGGCTGAGGACCGGAAGCTGCTCCCAGAGTGAGAGGTGGGACAGAGGGCTAGGTACTTTAAGATGAGGGAGCCTTAGACATATGGGAGTGTGATGCAGTGAGTTAGAAAGAGAAGCTGAACACACAGGATGTCTGGATCCCCTCCCCCTTGGATTGTGATGGTATTTTGATATCAAGCTTATATAATACAAGCTATCAACATCTTATAGAAACTGTTTTACCGTATGACTGTGAGTGATTTACTTCACAGATCATACAAATGTAATGTTTAGGAGAAACATGGATGATAATCACGCTACAGAGGTGCAGCATGGCTAAGAGCAAGGCCTCTACAGTGAGACTGCTGAGCTCCTGGATCTGACTCTGTCACTCACTAGCTTAGGACCAGGCCCAAGCTTCCTGACCTTCCTGTCTGTGTTTCCTGGTCTCTGAAATGACACCACACCTAAGGGGTACGTGCTCTACAGCACCTCCTTGTGGGCTGTTGTAAGGATTGCCTGTGTGCGTTATGCAAGCACAATGTGTACATCATGTGTGCCTTATGCCTAGCACATAGTAAGTGCTCAGTAAATCTTAGTCCTGGCGGTTTTATTATCATGATGCCATTTCAATCATTTCTGGCTGTAGAATCTGAAACCTACAGAATGTTGAGAACCTGTCCAAGGCCATACAGCCAAACTGTGGCTACGTTAAGGCCAGGGTCCCATTTGCCTGACTCACAGGCAAGGCATCTTCCACTTAATGTGTCAACAAGTGTCAGGTGTTCGATGCTGTATAAAATTAACTGTAATAAAAGGATCCAGTCACTGCTTGCCAGAGTGTAGTGAAGCAAAGCAAATAACATCAACATTGAGGCTTATAGACTTTTCTCAAGCAATTTAGAGATGTATGTTTTGTATTAATTTGCATTACTTTGCATGTCATTTACATGCATTCCCATATGCTTGTAATTTTCCTAGTGAGATCTAAAGACTGAAGCTTCAAGTATATAAGAGAAAAGAAAATTAATCAGGAATTGAATGCAGCTGTTTCCATCCTAATAGATCTCTGGGATGGTGGGCTCAGTGTGGGCATTTAGAGACAGGATTGGATCAGTATTTACTATTGTAGATGTGGGGAGCCAGATATCATTTGATAAAGGTAGCTCACAACTTAGTATGTTATGAAGCTTGATCTGCTGAACATAACAGAAAAATACAGGCAAAGTGGAAGACCAGAGGAAAAATGTCTACTATATAAAGATTACAGAAAATGAAGCAGAAACAGAAGTCTGCTTTATGAAGCTGAACTAATAAGAAACACTAAGGGGCATAAAGGAAAGATTGAACTGCTAAGCGATATGAAATGTTAGAAAAAACATAATCTTAACCACAAATGTGTGAGGCTTCAAAACCAGAAATTTTTCCCAATGTGGATTTACTGAGAAACAGGCCATCGGGTCTTAGTGGAATCTTAGAACTACAGAGTATTAAACAAAACACTACAATTTTGTTACTTAGAGCAGCGGTTCTCAAAGTGTGGCCTCAGGACCATCTACGTCAGCATCCCCTGGGAACCTGTGAGGCTCAGCAATTTGTGCTTTAGTAAGTTCTTTAAATATTTAGAGCCAGCTTTCACTCCTCTATTGAGTCGTTACTTCTTCAGCCTTAGCCTTTCCACGTCCCTCTTGTGGTCGCTGGCTTCTCACTGGGCTGCTTAACTTCCATCAGTTATGATTCCAGCAGACGGGTGTAGCCAGACACAAACTCATTTCTCAGGGTGTCTGCTCAGGACAGAGCAGAGTGGGGTGGTCCCTTCCTCTGTCCCAAGGTCTAAACTGTGGAAATGCTTTCCTCTTTGGGTGGTACTATTCATAGAAACAGGGATTCGCAGTCCGCATTCAGCTGTCTCATTCTGCAGCTTTGTGGTTTGCGTGCTGTCCAGGACCACGATGGTTTTGGTTTTGTTTTTGTTTTGCTGCATTTTGTTTTCTTTTGACAGTCTCGAACCAAACTGTGACTCATGCCAAACGTACGGTCAGCCAAAACGCTAAACTATCCTCTAGAGATGCTCCTGTCCAACCACGTTTCTCCGCAAACCACGATTCTCCATGAACCACGTTTCTCCATTAACAAATACAGTTAATTTTTTGCACATGTTAGTTTTGTACTTTTCTCTGTTAAAATTCATCTTACTAGATCCAAGTAATCTGCTTGGTTCCTATTTCTGTTATTTTCCATATAAGCTGAGTCTCACCTTTGTGTCCTTTGCCAATTTGGCTACTGATATCTTGGTTGAGGAGTTAATAATAACGTGAGCATCTTTGTTAGAGGCCTTCCTCACAGTTAATGAGGCTCAAAAACATAGCATCTTTTGCAATCCTTCTGGGTTAACGTCAGAGGAATAGTTGTCATCAGTCCCATCATTGTTTGCATTTAAATGACTGTTGTTCTAAAGTCCTCCCGCACATGGTTTCTCTTTATAGGGCCCATGTTCTAGAACTGCATCCTTGGTCTCTGTCCCAGTACAGACATCTATAGCACCTCCTCAGTAACTGACGGTGATGCTCCTTTCCCTATGCTGTCTATACCATCAGCCTGGGGTTTTCATTGGAGGTGACACAAAGGTAAGTTTCAGTTTATTTATAGTCAGATTAAGATGAATTCAGAAGCTTCAAAATAATAGGAAGCAAAAATTGTGCCTTGTAATTTCTCTCTGCTTTACCTACCTCCCCCAAGCTCTAAAACCTAAGAGTTTTGTGCTAAAGTCTAGATTTAACCAAGAGATTCAGGTTATTTAATTTAAAAAAAAACCTAAAATGTTGCTCATACATGATTCTTAAAGGAGTACAATTAGGTAATGTAATTGCAGAAAATCATTTTTAAAGGCAAAAGGCAGAACAACTCTGTGGCAGGAGTGCTTTTAGCCATGGTTTCTAGAGCATGAAAACTTACCTAGAGTCCTAAACTGTTATATCATGATCCTTATCCAATCCTAGTCAAGCCTCCCCCAAACCCCACCCACAGTAAAATTCCAGCCTTAAACCAAACCTCAACATCTCAATAAAATCCAACCGCTCTCCTCCTCCAAGATGCTCCAAAATGCTTCCAAACCTCTTTTGATGCCATGTGCTGCCCTGCCGTAGTAAGCAAATCAACAATAGATAAATAAAATTGAAAAAGCACCTGGTGATAATAAAGCTCTCTATAGTCTCAAGTAAATCTCTATTGTAGGAAAGCAAAAATTTGCCTCTACACTCTTACAGTTTTTCAGCTGGGCC
The DNA here is from genome assembly GCF_000951045.1 of Mandrillus leucophaeus. NCBI lineage: Eukaryota > Metazoa > Chordata > Mammalia > Primates > Cercopithecidae > Mandrillus > Mandrillus leucophaeus. Next base: position 3,570,126 of record NW_012099654.1, read on the forward strand.
TGAGAATTAACTTGGCATAAGAAATATCAACAGGAGAAAAGCACACACATTTATTTAATATAAGTTTTATGGGACAGGGGAACCCTCATAAGGAAATGAAGCCCCAGAGATGCAGTGAGAATCGAACACTTATATAGTGGATTGGAGAAAGAGTAGGAAATTATGAAAATGTAGCAAGGCAAAAAGAGGCCTGGGCTAGGGTAGTTAACTGGGAGAAGCGGATAGGAGGATAAGGGTTGTGTAACAAAGTTTGTACAAATTTTTCTCGGCCACAACTTTCTGTCCTTGACAAGACTGTTAAGGAGACTGTCTGTCAGCATTCTCATTTCACATAAGGATTTCATCTCCTGCTTTTAAGAAACAGCACGAAGGGCAGAATGGTCTTGTACCTGTTATTTTTCAAGTACCCTTAATTCAAAAGTCAATATCACAGTGGGATATTTTGGAGTGGCATATTCTTAACTCCTTCCCCAGGAATCTTCTGTGCTTCCAGCTCTTCTGTTCTTTTCATTTCCCTCCCCTGTGCAACCCCATCTTCTCTTGTTGGTCTTCTGGGCTTTCTTCTAATCTAGTTAAGGGGAAAACTGGCAAGGATGACCCTTTGGCAAGAATTGCTTCTTGACTGTGCCCGGGCTTGTCCAGTCAGCCTGTCTGCTCTTGGGTAGGTTAGACCTGTTTCCAAGAGTCCGCAAGCCCTGACATTTCTCATGGTCATCTGCAAGATCTGGACAGTCCACTCGAGAGCAGCTCGTTCAGATGGCAGCAGAGGGTGGACAGTTCAGCCCAGGACCAGAAGGAACAACACCTCGCAGAGTTCCTGTGCTTTCCAAGGCTCCTTTTTTCCTTCCTTCTCCTGCTGTCTGTGTCACTGCAGCATATTTGCAATATTTGTGCTGTGTCCTTTCTCTACAGCCCCACATTCTACCTCAGTGGAACAAGGAGGAGCTCATTCTGCCCAGCCATCACCTTCTACCAGGTTCCTTCTTCCTTTAGCCTTTCCAGCAACCCTCTTGCCCTCCTCTGAGGCTGGCAAGTTCAGACAGACATATACGGCAGATGTGTCAGAAGAAAGAAATGGAATGATACACAAGGTAGACACCAATTAGGTTGCAAAGTTACAATGTGAAAAAAACATTAATAGAATGATTGTAGAGCTGAAAGATGGGATGCAGAACTGGAGAAGAGATCCTCAGAAAGGAAGAACATCATTTCAACTGATGTTGACCATTGAATCGAACATCTATCGTTGAATTGAACATCAATTCAACATCATGGCAAGAAAATCCCTGAATTAAAAAAAAAAAAAAATTCCAAATGCTAGCTAGTGACTTGTCTTTTCCGGAAAATTTCTATAGAAAAGAAATTCAAATGTGAATGTGACAAAATAACTGGGATTTCTTGGATTGTGTTATCAGTTACCTAGGACCTCACTGTTTATTTCTCTCTGCATTTGTGCAGGCAGTAGAGTTTCTAGTTGCATCTCTCCAGAATCTAACACAGTGCCTCCCTGACACATGGCAAGCGCACAGTAAATGTGGGATGGATGGGCAACCAGGATAGAAATTGGATATCTAAGAACATAAGGTTTATATAGGGGATATTCTCAAAAGAGTGAGGGCAGGAACTCAAACAGGTATTTGTACACCCATGTTCATAGCAGCATTATTCGCAATAGCTGAAAGGATGGAAGTGAAGCAAGTATCCACTGACAGATAAATGGATGACCAAAATGTATACATACAATGGAATATTATTTAGTCTTAAAAAGGAAAGAAATTTTGACACACACTACAACATGGATGAACCTCGAAGACATGTTAAGCAAAATAGGCCAGTCAAATATTGGACAAATATTGTATGATGCCTATGATACAGATGCCTAGAGTAATCAAATTTGTAGAGACAGAAAGTAGAATGGTGGTTGGCAGGGCGCAGAAGCAGGAGACTGTGGGGTTAGTGTTTAATTTGTATAGAGTTTCAGTTTGGGAAGATGAACATGTTCTGTGGATGGATCGTGGTGATGGTTGCACAACAATATGAATGTACTTAATGGCACTGAACTGTACACTTAAAATTGACTAAAGTGGTATATGTTATGTATATTTCACCACCATAATAGAAAAAAAAGAATATGTTCATCAACTAATTCATAAATAAGAAACAAGAAAAGTTATTTTTACAACAAAGAAGTGAACCAGATAATACTTGGAAAGTATAGGTTATAGCAAGAAGACAGCAATGACACTAGACCTAAAAAATATTCAAAACTGTGCTACTAAAAATGTGTTGCCTGAATCCAAATATGAGGCAGAGATTTAAAGCACTTTCATTCTGTCCTCTCCCCATTATCCCTGTGATTCTCTTTTTTAAAAAAATCCATTTTTATTTTGAAAATATGTCAAACCTGAAGAAAAATTGTAAAAATAGTACAAGTGGGCCCTTGTCTGATTCTTCCTTGACCATGAGAATCGTAGAAGCCTTTGATGTTTCTGCACCAGTCTACCCAGCGGAAATCCATGGCTGTTGCCTTTGGAGATGGTGTCTGAGTGCGGGAGTACACGTAGCATGCTGAAGCTGAAGCCCAGTCCTTGTTTACAGAATGGCCACTGGTCAATGACACTGGGCTGCTTCAAATGCTTTTGATCCCTTACCATCATCCAGCCCTGTACCAGGCTGTTTTTCCTGCCAGAATGTGCCCAGTGCATTAGCTCATTTAGTCATCACGGTAACCATGTGAGTCAGTGCCCTTGTTCCTCTTTCACAGATGAGGAGGCGGAAGGCTACTAGGTTAGTGACATCTTATTAGCAGCAGACTCAGGACTTCAGTTCAGAACCATTAGCTTTAAATTCTAAACCTGTATGATGTACACAGAAGTAAAGCAGGAAGGTAACATGGAGGGGGTCCAGTGTGGGGCAGAAAGAAGAGGAATGGGGTCAGGCAGCAACTGGAGGGAAAAGGGGCACATTCAGGGGTGGCTCAGAACTATTCAACATGGTACTTGTTGAGTTGATATCTACGTGATACTGATGGCTATTTGTTGAAAAGCAGGTTCCAAAGTCCCATGTTACATAACACGTTCTCAAGAAGACAGCCCACCTGCAAGGTGACCTTCAGGGATTATGTGACCTGTCCCCTGCCTATGACTAGAAACCATACACAGAGGAGGTTTGCCATAAGCTAAAGAGTGCTTAACTGAGGCATGGCGAGCAGACTGCACAGTTCTTGCCAACATCAGAGTTAATTTGGTAAATCTTGGCATCTGCTTTCCTTCAGATGTTTACCTAAAGCCTCCATCTGCCTCTAAATATAGATGGATGAGAAGTTCAGTATCATTTAAGACACATTATTTTGCACTTGGCTATATATAGGAAGGTACTGTTGTGTAAGTAGCCACTTTAATCTGATTTAAATTTAATTTGGCTCCTGGACGTGCGTATGTATATGTTAGTTAAGCATTTCCTTTTCCTACGGTCATCTTTCAAAGTGCACGTTACTTAAACATATAAGGGCTTACTTTTCTCATATAACAAGAATTCAAAGTGGGTGTTTGCTGGCGTTGGTTCAGTAGCTTGAGGATATGGGGGCTGAGGTATCCTGATATCTCTGATATTCTCTTGGTCTGTTCCTCATGGTCTCAAGGTGGGTGCTGCAACTCTAGCCATCATGTTGGAGTTCCAGGCAGAAAAGTGGAAGAAGAAGAAAAGAAAGAACAAAATGGCATACCTCCTACCTGAATCAGGCCCCTTTAGGAAAACTTTCCCAAAATCCCACATTATATTTTATTCCTATACAATAGAAGTTAGAGAAAAGTCTTTTCAAGAGACGTGTTTCTACCACCAACAATATAGGGTTCTCTTAGTAAAGAAGAGAGGATGGATGTTGGAAGGCAACTGACTCTCTACCAGAGCCATATATAAAAACCCTTACCTATGGATCTGTTTCTGGATTTTATCCCACAGATCTCTCTTTATGCTGGCACCAGACCATACTGTTTTAACATCATAATCTGTTGGAAAATCTGAAGAGTCTGGTTTTTACTTTTGCCTTGTATACAGTTGACATATAAGTTGGCTTAGACTCTTAGTAAACTAAACAATCTTTTTACTTTTTATTAACCTGAAATAAAACCTACATATTGAAAAAGACCTGTTAACTTAATTAAAACCATCGCTAGAAGGGATCCTTGTAGGAGATGGCGGTTGGAGAGCTTTCTGGAATCATTTCTACATTTGACTTTTGGTAGGTTGAAATCTCTGCTTTTGAAATTCCTATTGTGGCAGAATTTTCTTCCATCCTTTTCACTTAATTTTTGAATTCCTGAGTCTTAATTTTATTGTGTCTAATATGCACACAAGATCTGAGAGCAATATGTACATTTTAAGCCAAGAAACACACAGATCTTAGCTAAATGATGAAGTCATGCCAAGAGCTGCCAGTCCTGAGGTTTTCAGTGGAAGTGCAGAAGCATGTTGAAGTCTCCAGCTGGGCTTCCCACCATATTGGAAGAACCCAGAAAACAAACAAGCAAGCTCTTCTCATGACTTAAAACTCAGGGTTTTAAGGGTGATGATTTTAAACTCAGGGTGTCTAATCCATTCATGAAGAGTGTGTGGTCTGGCCTCAGGCCATTTCTAACATCAATACCCTTGATTTGGCCAGGCGCGGTGGCTCATGCCTGTAATCCCAGCACTTTGGGAGGCTGAGCTGGGTGGATCACGAGGTCAGGAGTTCGAGACCACCCTAGCTAACACGGTGAAACCCTGTCTCTACTAAAAACGCAAAAAAATTAGCCTTCAGTACTGGGGGTAAAGTAGTGAGTGAGGCCTTCACAGACCTTAGCCGGGCGAGGTGGCGGGCGCCTGTAGTCCCAGCTACTTGGGAGGCTGAGGCAGGAGAATGGTGTGAACCCAGGAGGCGGAGCTTGCAGTGAGCCGAGATCGTGCCATTGCACTCCGGCCTGGGCTACAGAGCAAGACTCTGTCTCAAAAAAAAAACCAACCCTTTATTCACGTCTGTTTATCCCTGTGCTGCCTCTGTGATGGACATTGGAGATTCTGCTTTAAATGCACATGTAGAAATCAGTTACCCATACCTCTTCAGCTAGTCATGGAATCTTTGAGGAATTAGTTTTGGCCAGTTAAAAAATATGGAGTTAGCCATATAATACCAAAATAAATGCTTCCAAAAATTTCTGAGGGGGGAAAAAGCATACCATGTAGATATTAGATGGAGAAAGTTATTTTCTTTTTAGTACAATAAATATACATTTTCAAAAATAGACATGTTTTCAATTCAGTTTTTCTACTTTATAGAAAAAGAAGTCAAAATATTCTCAACCCATATTTTTAACTTAGAACCTGGAACATAAAATGTAGTTTGGCTTTATGTTGTGTCAAGCTAAGTAAGAAGGGCAGAGAAGACGGGGATCCCAAGAAGGAATGAAACCTCTTTGTTTGATAAAGCTTGAGAGGCAAAGATCTAATGCATTCATTCATTCACCCCTTTTTCATAATCCTTTACATCTAAAAAGAAGCAAACATTTCATGTGAGCTTTTTCATCAAACTGAAATTTGAAGGCATAACTATTTTTGAAATTCACCATCTTCTGATATTTTTTAGAATTTTCTTTAGAGAAAAACTGTTAATGTTTTACTCCCTGTTGAGGCTCACAATCTATTACAAAACAAAAACTTTTCATTCAGTTTCATTGTATGTGGCCCTTTACACTTCCTGCTAAAGACTTTTTAGCCATGTAGCTTTGCCCAGCTAGATACACACACAATCAGCTTTTGATATTTGCCCTGTGGACCAGATGAAATAAAGCCCAGAATCAAGTCTACTGTTTCCCAATTGGTGTGACCGTGGCTGAATTCTGTGCTTTTGTTGTTGTCGTTGTTGTTACATCGCTACAGCCCAGATTTCCAATGACCTTGAGAGGTCTATGCCTGAGTATATACATCTTGATGTGGGTTGCTCATTTCCCATGTAATCTTACAGGTCCCTTATTTCTGCCCAAATGTGAGAGGATCCAGTAAAGTTTCTAGCTAGAAGAATTATAATCTATAGAGGTGGTTGATAGAATTATTTTCATGCTCAGTGTTTTCCTTTAAGTCTCTATTCTCCAAATCTTGCAGGTAAAGTAGTCCTTTATTTAAAGAAGATGATGACGTTCATAATTGCAGGCCTAGAGAGAAAGCTGTCAGTCGTCATACATTCCGCAGGGACATCAAACAGAGCTCCTTTAGATGAGGGCATCCCAATGCACTGAGCTGAGCCAGTCTCATTGATGTTTGATTTGAGTGACAGAACACTGGCAAAGGCCCTGTATGAGTGTGTGTTGGTGTATTCACATTACTGCAGAATTCTCAGTACTGCTTTGTGGGTTACATGGTCCTTAGGGATGACTTTGCCAAACAGGGATGCAAGAACAAGTCATTGTAGTTTTGCAATATCTGGAGAATTGCCCGTAAAAGATAATGAACTTATGGGAAAAGTTTATAGCTTTTGCAACACATAAACTTACAGACCGTGTTTAGCCAGTTGTAACTCTGCATGAAACTAGTTGTATGTGCTCTTGGCTGTCTTTTAAATAAATTTTTTGGTTATTAATCTTTTGAAAAATATCGAGCATACTGGGGAGAAAAACAACTATAAAGATTAATTACATTGCTTCCTGTCTCTCAAAATCCAAGGCAGGTGTATGTCTACATAATTCTGAAACTTTAGGAACAATTTATACTCCAGATATTAACAAAAAAGAATGCTGTCAAGTAGTGAAAACCCAATAATAATTAGAATGTCAGAATGAAGAGAATAATGAACATACTGTTTTAGAAAAGTAAAACCGACTTATAACATGTTGACTCTTTCTCAGTTTTCCTAAGAAACCATTCCTCTTGTGGAGGTCCTCATACCTGACATTTGCATACCAAAGTTGTCTTTTTCCCCATGGCTTTCACATGCATTACATCATAAGACTTTCACAATTGCACTGTGGGATAGAAAAAACATTATCCCATTTAACACATGGGAAAGAAAGACTTGCCAAGATTAAGTGATATGCTAGTGTCACTTGAAGAATTTTTGGTGGCAGAGCCTAGACTAGAGCTTCGGTCTTCTGACTCTGCCCCATTGAGCAACTACCCTGTGCCAGGTATGGATGTCTTCAGTGCTGGGGGTAAAGCAGTGAGTGAGGCCTTCACAGACCTTATGTTTCTGTCTCAAGACAGGTAATAAACAAGTGAAGTAACTATTCCTTGTAGCAAGTGCTCAGAAGAAAACAAGGAGTGTGATAGGAGAGAGATTTAAGAAGGGTTAATCTGGGAGGCGGAGGTTGCAGTAAGCCGAGTTCGCACCATTGCACTCCAGCCTGGGCGGCAGTGCGAGACTCTCTCAAAAACAAAAGAGTTATCAGAGAGGACCTGCGGAAAATCTATTTCTTTTCCTGGAGCACCTGGTCATGCCAGGATCCAGGATAAGTAGTCTAGACATGAGAACAGGAGGTGCAAAGGTCCTGAGGCAAGGAAGAGACTAGGATGTTCTAGGAACTTTTAGAAGGCTGGTGTTGCTTAGAGTTTTATGAGAAAGACAGAGTAGAATAAGATGAACTTGTAGAGTAAGGCAGCCATGGGAACTGCCTGAGCCTTTATGGCCATGAAAAGCATTTCTTGTTTTATTCTACGTGACGTGAAATCCCAGTGAAGGGTTTTAGATGTAGGGAGTGGGATTAGGGAGGGCCAGTGATCTGATTTGTATGTTTAAAAAACCATTTTGGCTACAGTACAGAGAATGGATTAGAGGAAAGCAAGGGAAGCCAGGTAAGATTATTTTGTATCTAGGCAAGAGTTGATGCTAGCTTGGATTAGAGTAGTTCCCATGGAGTGGAAAGAGGTGGGTGGATTTGAAATACATTTTGGATGTAGAACCAACAGGTGCTACTACTGCCAGGAGACTGGAAAGGCAGTCTCGAATTGTGTTTAGTGGTGTAGGCTCTGAAATTGGACCATAGTTGAAAATTGGACCATAGTTGAAAATCCTTGCTCCTCCAATATACTAGCTATATGAACTAAGGTAAGTTATTTATCTTCTGACTTGATTTCTCAATCTGAAAGATGAGGATAATGATAATCGTACCTATCTCATAGATTTACTGAATGGAGTATAGGATAATTGAATGGAGTATAAGAACAGTGAATAAGAGGCCGGGTGTGGTGGCTCGTGCCTGTAATCCCAGCACTTTGGGAGGCCGAGACAGGTGGATCACCTGAGGTCAAGAGTTCTAGACCAACCTGGTCAACATGGTGAAACCCCATCTCTACTAAAAATGCAAAAACATTAGCCAGGCATGGTGGCGGGTGCCTGTAATCCCAGCCACTAGGGAGGCTGAGACAGGAGAGGAGAATCGCTTGAACCCGGGAGACAGAGGTTGCAGTGAGCCGAGATTGTGCCATTGCACTCCAGCGTGGGTCACAGAGTGAGACCTTGTCTGAAAAAAAAAAAAAGAACAGTGAATAAGATCATGCAAATAGTGCTATCTCTTAGCATTGATCACTAGGAAGGGACAGGTATGTGTCACTGACGCTGGCAACATGAAGGCTTTTGTTGACTTCAGCCAGAGCAGGCTCCATGGAGTGGGGAGTGGAGCCAGGCTGGACCGAATGCCACTGTGAGGGACCTGAATGGGGCGGTTGGGCATCCCTCCTCTGTCCATATTGCTATGGTCTGTGTTCCCCAAAATTCATGTGTTGAAATTTAATCACCAGTGTGAGAGTATTAAGAAGTGGGGCCTATAGATGGTGATTACATCATGAGGGTAGAGCCCTAAGGCATAGGACTGGTGCCCTTATAAAGGGTGTTTTGGGGGAGCTCATTCACCCCTCCCCGCCCTTTCCCCTTCTGCCCTGTGCCATGTGAGAACACAGCAGCAAGGCACCATCTTGGAAGCAGAGGGCAGCCCTCACCAGACACCAAATCTGTGCCTTGATCTTGGACTTCTCAGCTTCTAGAACGGCGAGAAATAAATGCCTGTTGTTTCTAAACGATTCAGTCTAAGATACTTCGTTATAGCAGCAGGAATGAACCAAGACACACATGTAAAGGGGGAAAGGTGTTCCCAGCACCCCAGGAATGAGATGGGGTTAAATGATGGCTAGGCACATTTAGAGGAGAAGAAATACGGGCTCAATCACCTTTAAAGTTATTTTCAGTTTTAATAGTGCACTTCTGGGCTTCTTCAGGAACTGTGGCTTTATTAATTAAGCATTGGTGGAGAAGACCTAGATACATGAATTATATTATTTGAATGGTTTTTTTCCTGTAGAAAAGTATGTTTACCTCTGTTAGGATTTGTTTACTCTGTAATAATTGACAGACCCAGTTTAGGTTAGGACTTGTTCATAGTATATTGTGAAATGAAAGAAATAGATAAGACAGTGCCTATCTAGTGATACTGTTATAAAGCAAAGCCAAAAAAAAAATGTGTTTCTTAAAACCAGTCTGGAAGGACATACTGTCTACAAAATGTTACTGCCAGGTGATGGGCCCCTGGTGAGCTTTATGTTCGTTTTTGGACTTTTCTGATTTTTTTTTTTTTTTTAATGCAAGTGATTTGGTTTTTTTGTTTGTTTTTTGCTTTTTTGGTTTTGGTTTTTTGGTTTTTTGGTTTTGTTTTGTTTTGTTTTGTTTTGTTTTGTTTTGTTTTTTTGAGACTGAATCTTGCCTTGCCCAGGCTGAAGTGCACTGACATGATCTCTTCTCACTGCAACCTCCATCTCCTGAGTTCAAGCAATTCTCCTGCCTCAGCCTCCCAAATAGCTGGGATTACAGGCATGCGCCACCACACCTGGCTAATTTTCTGTATTTTTAGTAGAGACGGATTTTCACCATGTTGACCAGGCTGGTCTCGATCTCTTAATCTCAGGTGATCTGCACTCAGGCCGATCTGCCTCAGCCTCCCAAAGTGTTGGGATTACAGGTGTGAGCCACTGTGCCCGGCCTGAAAGTGTTTACTTTATAAAAGGAAATGGAAAATCTTTTTCTTTTCCTTTTAGAGGCCATATCTTATTATTATTTGAGAAATGCTTGTCCTCAATTTGTATTGGATTTCTGACTGAGTCACACCTCTCCTTGTGTTTTACATAGTTGCTATGTTTACCTGCTCACAATCTGATTATTACTTGCTTTTGCAATCTTTCCTCTAGAACAATGAGAATATAAGGTCATCTAGGCAAGAAACTTGTCTTTCTGCTCCTCTGCATGACTCCTGGAGTGCTGTGGGAGTGTCGAGGAACCGCATCTGACTGAATCATCCTCCCACCTAATGGTCTCACTCCAGAACATCCCCTGGGCTTGGCAATGAGCGAGTCACCAAGGGAGAATCAGTGACTTCATTGAAATCAAGGAGCTGTAGTAGCAGGATGTTAGCTTATTCAACTAGATCAGGATGCTTTTTAATGAGTTTGTCTTTATATTGATCTTCTTAACTGATGATTCTTCTTAGTAAGGCTTTAGATAGAAGCAAAATCCCTGCTATTTCTAGATCAATAAGCTCTTCATATCCTATTTCTCAAACTGATATGTAATAATACAAAGTTTAAGAACTTTAAGGTGGCCTGAAGAGGGAATATTCTCCGCATGAAGAGAAATTTCACCCGGAAAGTTTTCTAAAACAATTAGCAATTCTCTGTGCTTAAATTGTGTCACAGATAACTGTAAGAACAAACGAATCGATAAAGTCATCGGTGACAGGATACGGGACAGGAGTAACTGATGGCAGAATCCCTCAGGATGAGCTTGCTTTCTCTTCCTTGAATTGATTCTATGGGCTGGAAGACTGACTAATCTCTTCATTAGCTCATTGATCGGTCTCAGCCTCTGACTACAGAAACGGAATGTGATTCCTCACCCAGCATTCCTCCAGGCTCATTCTCCATGGAAATCACCTCTTAAACAGGGTGGAAGATCTCCTCGACCATGTTTGGAGTCCCTTCCTGTTCCTGTTCTAGGACATTTAGAGAAGACATGGTAATGAGAAAATTTAGTCAAGTGCTAAAACTGTTGCGGGAAATACGGAGAATTTTTTCTTTATATTCCAAGAGACAGTATTGCATAAAGGGTTAAAAGTGCAAGTCTGGAGCAAGACTCTCTGGGTTCAGGTTCCATTTAAAACACTTTCTAGAACTGTAACCTTGGGCATTTATTTAGTTGCCTTACAGTGCCTCAGTTTCCTTTCTTATAAAAGAGGGATAACAGTAGTACCTACCTCATCGATCTCTTGAGGGGACTGAATTACATCTAGAGTACTTAGAACAGTGCTGCTAGTGACAACTCTTTATTGAATGATTCTACATTAATAATAACTACAGTATGGCCCTTGAACGACACAGGTTTGAACTTCAGGGGGTCCACTTATACACAGGTTTTTTTTTTTTTTTTCAAGTAAATACAAATTGAAAATGTAGTATTTGCAGGATGCAAATCTCACATGTATGGAGGGCCAACTTCTCCCATACTAGGTTCCTCAGGGCTGACTGTGGGACTTGAGTGTGCATAGATTTTAGGGCCCACAGGGGCCCTGGAATGAATCCTCTGTATATACTGAGGGATGAATATCCATAAAATTAATAAAGCACATTACATGGAGGCCTTCAGGCACTAATTCTAAAATACTGAATTTGTTGAGACTTTGTGGAGAAATAGGAGGTAGGTTGAAAAACAGGACAGTAAGCCACAGGTCTGGGCTGGATCTTTAAAGAAGCCGTGAAGTCCCTAATCTCAGATTTTCCAGTACCTGCAGGTATCAACAGTGAAGTTGCAAAACAGCAAAGATGGCGGCCTGCCCATCCCTCTGGGAGCTGCATCCCAGGGAGGTCTGAAACCTCTGTCAGCCAGAAAGCACCAGCGTGGGGGTAGCTGGAGACCCCAGTTGGGAGGTCATGCCCGGTGAGGAGGAACAGGATCATGGAGCTGCTTTAAAAAGCAGTCTGGCCACGTTTTCCTAGAGCAGTCCAGCCCCACTTTTAACAAGAAAACTGGCCTTCAGAGAGCTTAAATAGTTTGATCAAAGTCTTACAGCTACTAAGTGTTCGTCCAGGGACTCAAGCCCTAGGTCTGTGGCATCCTGAACCCAGATCCTTTCTTCCTCTCTCCCCAGTGCCCCACAACCTGTTCCTGAAAAAAGCGCAGGCATTCTTAGTCCCTAAACTCAACCTTACTCAGTTCTTTTCTCCTCAATCTCCTTCCTCCCATTCTTGATGTGCCATTCCCCTTTCTTCCCTGGGAAAGGAAGCATCTGTACTTCTTTGACAGTCCTGGGTTTTTTAATTGCTAAGGTAAGAAGAGTTAGTTGAAGAGCCGCTAATAGTTGTAGCCATTTAGCCCTGAATACAGTCGTGCCCACCTAGCTGGGATGTCCCTGAATGCGGTCATGTCCACTTAGCTGGGGTGTCCCTGAATGTGATCGTGTCCACTTAGCTGGGGTGTCCCTGAATGCGGTCATGTCCACTTAGCTGGGGTGCACCTCTGTGTTCTTGCTGCTTCCTTGAAGGCTGCAACAATGCCTGGATGGGTTGGGAGAAGAACATGGTTTGAGGGAAATGCTTCATTCAACATCCCTATTGGGACTTTAGTGAGGAGTAGGTTTTTACTGGTCTATTATTATAGACCATATTTCACCTGAGTTATAGCCATCAAACCTTGCTACAGTTTTTTCAGTTCTGTCATCACTAGGAACTTGCGCCTATGTGGCAATAAATTCTGCAACAGGTCAGACCTCCTTGACTACCCGGGAAGGTAGAAGGGGAAATACTGCTTCTCCCGTGGGTGGGGCGTTATTTGTAATGTAATTGTAAGACCACTTCCTGGCAGCAAAACATTTGCCTACTTCCTGCCCATAAACCTTTAAGAGGGAAAGTGCTGGGTGTGGTGTTTGCAGAAAGTGACATTGCTAGCCTGGTCTCCCAGGAACTATGTGGCCAATGTGACAGCCAGCCTTAGCCCAGCTGACTCTGGTCAGACCTGGTTCCTCCACCCTCTGCAACTTGTGTCCCCTGGGGCTGTGCTGCTCTGGGGGTGTACCCCCTGCAGAGCCCAGTGGGAGGGGCCCAAGGGTGTTATGCAGATGTTTTTTTTCAGAGGAAGCCAAAGCCAGCTGAACCAAGGTTGGGGACCCGTAGTCCTCTCCAACCTCCTGCCAGCATTCCCCTCACTATTAGTGCCCACCGCAGCTGGGAAGAGGCCAACATCCCCTTTTAAGACTTGACAAAAACTCCATACCAAGTGGCTTTGCACCTACGCACCTCTTTGGGGAAAGGAATGCTTTTCAGTTAAAGGTATTTCTGTGCAACCATAAAAAAGAATGAGTTCATGTCCTTTGCAGGGACATGGATGAAGCTGGAAACCATCAGTCTCAGCAAACTAACACAGGAACAGAAAACCAAGCACCGCATGTTCTCACTCATAAGTGGGAGTTGAACAGTGAGAACACATGGACACAGGAAGGGGAACAACACACACCAGGGAACAGTGAGAACACATGGACACAGGAAGGGGAACAACACACACCAGGACCTATTTGGGGGTGAGGGGCAAGGGGAGGGAGAACACTAGGACAAATACCTAATGCATGTGGGGCTTAAAACCTAGATGATGGGTTGATAGGTGCAGCAAACCACCATGGCACATGTATACCTATGTAACAAACCTGCATGTTCAGCACATGTATCCCAGAACTTAAAGTAAGTAAGTAAATAAATAAATAAATAAATGGATTTCTGGCCATGGTAAGCAGGTGAAGGGGTTTTATTTTGATTTGGGACAGGGTAATATTGAAGAGGGCTGCTCCTTTCAAAGGATATCAAAGGCTGACTCCAACACAAATTCTCCCCCTTAAAGATGCCTTGGGCAAAGGTGTGTCAGAAAGCGAGGTGCGTGGGCTGTCCCATTTTCCTACCCTTCTTTCTTTGAAATTCACTGTCATTCCTGGTTCTCAGATGTGGGCCCCAGAGCCAGTTTCCAAAGGACTTCTCACTGGGTGCCTCCCACCTCTTCATTCCCTGGATGTCCTGTGACCTGTCTCTGGGCAGGCAACCATGGCCTCCTGCTCAACTCAGACTCTCCCAACCAGGATAGAGTCAGATCGTGTGTGCCCCAGGCCTTCTCAGGAAGGGCAGGGATGCCTGGATGCAGAAGAGGCCCTGGAAATGAGTGACAAGGCAGGTCTTTTTATATAAGTGTGAAGATGATAGTTAAATGACATGACAACTCTGCAAGACTTGGTAAATCTCTTTAGAATGTGAGGTCTTTTCTTTTTACTACTGTGGTGTCAGGGGGAAGTGCTAACGTTAATTAGAGACTCCATGGACTAAAAGTGAGAAAAGAAATAGCCAAAATTTACTTTGAGTTAGACCCCTTCCAGTTCTAGTCATTTCTGTAAGCTACATGCTATTTATGCCTAATAACCATGAATTAAGACAATGACACACACACACACACACACACACACACACCCCTATTTGGGACTGATTAGTCTTCTACTATACCACAACACCCAATTCTACACATGTGCCCAGGCTTCTGGAGTTGCAGTGAGTTGCCTTGTGCGTCAGGCAGGGGAGTGGGGACAGTTTTCCACAGCTTTAGAACAACTAGCAAGCACCCTGGCCTTGAGCCTGAGTGATGGGACTCTGTTTGGTGTGCTTTGGAGGAGCAAAAAGCTGAGACCAGTCAAGAGACCCGGGGCCATGAGCCTGACCAGGAGTCTCTTAACCTGGGTGCTGATGCAGCAAAGATGCTGTCTGGACTTGGCAGTGGGGATGGAGAAGAAATGATGAATTTGAGGCACATTTATGCGGTGATGTGTTAACATGGGTATGAGTGAAATGGACGAGTTGGGTAACTCTAGTTTCAAACATGGCCCATGAGTGGATGGTCTGACCATATATTGAGACAGAAGACGCAGGTGAGGTGAGGATGTCGAGTTCAGTTTTGGACTCATGGAGGCTGAGTGCCTGCGGGATATCAGGCGGTGATGTCCATCCAGCAACTGGAGGTTCACCTATGAGGCTTGGGCAAGATGTGAGGGCTGGAGGGAAAGGTGCTGGAATATGGAAAGGCATCAGTGTGGAAGGTGGAATCTACAGATAGGGGGCAAGTATGCAGGAGAAGAGAAGTGAGCTGAGGATAGAAGCCTGTGACAGTCCACAGAGGAGAGACAAGATGTGGCTGGAGAGGTGGGATTCTGCAGTACAGTTCATGGTGGCGAAGGTGTGGTTCTTTAAACAGAGGGATTTAAGTGGAGGTGAATGAGGAAGGTGGGATCTCATTCCCAGGGCAGAGTTTTGTCAATTGGTCTGTATAGATGAAATCTACAAAATTAAATTGGGTTCCAAGTTCTTGGCAATTCTCTTGAATGAAATTGGATACAATGATTATATCTTCCATTTAAGGTTTATTGAGATATGTTAGGAAATTGCACATGGGCACTCAGACCCCACCAGTTCTCAGTATCTGAACCTCCTGAAGCAGCCCTAGGAGCTCTGCCAGCCTTTCTGTCCTGGACCCTTGGGCTAGTACTTCCTGGGCTGCCCTTCTTGCTGCTCCCTATAAGTACATCTGTACCCTCCTCCCAGTCAGCCTGTTTTCATCTGAAAAAGTAATACAATCATTTTTAAAGGCAAATGATACTACAAGATATTCAGTGATAAGTAAATCCTTCTCCTACCTAGGCCCCAGTCCTCAGTCCTTTCCCATTCTACCCTGCAAAGCAACTCCTGTTACCAGCATCATGTATATACAATATCCTTTTGGAGACACTACAGCTGTGGGCTGAATCCAGCCAGCTGCCTGTTTTTGTAAATAAAGTGTTATTGGAACTCAGCCACACCCACTCATTGAAATATAATCTGTGGCTGCTTTCCCACCACAACGGGCAGAGTTGAGGAGTTGTGACCGAGACAGTATGGCCCACAGAGCCAAAAATATTTACTACCTGGTCCTTTAAGAAAAAGTTTAGGCTGAGGGTGGTGGCTCATGCCTGTAATCCCAGCACTTTGGGAGGCTGAAGTAGGAGGATCACTTGAGACCAGGAGTTCAAGACCAGCCTGGGCAGCATAGTGAGACTCCATCCCCACTAAAGAAAAAATTAGCCAGGCATGGTGGCACACACCCGTGGTGCCAGCTACTCAGGAGGCCGAGACAGGAGGATCACTTGAGCCCAGGAGTTCAAGGCTGCATTGAGCCATGCTTGTACCACTACACTCTGGCCTGGGGGACAGAGCAAGACCTTGTCTCAAAAACAAAAAAGAAAAAAAGTTTGCTAGTGTATGTTCTTTGTATGCATAGACATGTAAGCATACTATACATGCTTCTGCATTTTGCTTATTTTTATTTCACAGTATTACTTAGAGATTGTTCCCCATTGGCATGTACATGCAGATTGGTCTCAGGCCTTTTCACATAATATAGCATGGATGTAATTTAATCAATGCACTGTTCAAGGATGTTTGAGATATTTTCTGTCTTGCCTGAATACAAAACATTGTAGGGAACCTCCTTGTGCTTGACTTTGCACACACAGGGGATCTTCAGGGTGGGTACATTTAAAACTAACAGGTATTGCCAAATTGCTCCCCCCCAAGGTAGTTTTTACACCCCACCTACTACTCTCAGTGAAAAATCAGGCCCTTTTTATTTTAAGGGCTAAATGGCTAATCCCTGTGTGGAAATGGGTGTTACCAAAATAAAAAATAAGGAAAATATGCAAGTTTACCCAATTTTGTTATCTATACATTTTACAGTCTCTAATACTTAGTATAGCTCCTTTGGGTGTCTGCCCACCACCCTTCTTTCTGAAGGTGGGGCTCCCTGGGCTTTCCTTGTTTGACTTCAGACCTGGATCTAATCGGGATCTGGAGGTAGAATCAAGACAAATGTTCCCTTTGGCCTCAGGTGAGTCCTTTGCCTCTCTGAGGCCCTCTTGATGACATCCAGTTCTCTAGACCTCTGCCCAAACCAGAGCAATCCCTCCTCAAATATGCTAAGCAGAAATGCAGACAATATAAGACACACTATATTTATATTTTAGGAGTTTACATTACCTTCCCTTCTATTTGGAAATCAACATCTCTCAAAATTAGGTATAGTTAACACAGAATACCCCCAAAATACCACCATTCTTCATAATTCCATCTGCTTATTTCTGGATTCTTTCAAGGGTAAAAACCTTGTTTCATTCATCTTTGGGGCCAGCATTCTGCCTAGTATGTGGTAGATTTTGGATAAACTGACGTGATTTTCTCTTAATATTCCAACTGGATTATTTCTTTCTCCTCTTACAGAATGAAGATATTCAAATGTTATTTTAAACATACCCTACAGCAGAAAGTTTTCATCCTGTTTTTAACCCTATGGCTGCTCTCCTTGTTAAAGCTTCTAAACGTGAGACGGCTCTTTCCGCAAAAAGACATTTACTTGGTTGAGTACTCCCTAAGCACCTCGCCTTTTGTAAGAAACAGATACACTCATGTTAAGGATGAAGTCAGGTATGAAGTTAACTGTTCGGGTGTCTATGAACAGGAGCCTTTGGAAATTGGCAAGACTCTGGAAATAAGAAGAAGGGACATCATTGACTTGGAGGATGATGATGTTGTGGCAATGACTAGTGACTGTGACATTTATCAGACTCTAAGAGGTTATGCTCAAAAGCTTGTTTCAAAGGAAGAGAAAAGCTTCCCAATAGCCTATTCTTTGGTTGTCCACAAAGATGCGATTATGGTTGAAAGGCTTATCCATGCTATATACAACCAGCACAATATTTACTGCATCCATTATGATCGTAAGGCACCTGATTCCTTCAAAGTTGCCATGAACAATTTAGCTAAGTGCTTCTCCAATATTTTCATTGCTTCCAAATTAGAGGCTGTGGAATATGCCCACATTTCCAGACTCCAAGCTGATTTAAATTGCTTGTCGGACCTTCTGAAGTCTTCAGTCCAGTGGAAATATGTTATCAACCTGTGTGGGCAAGATTTTCCCCTGAAGTCAAATTTTGAATTAGTGTCAGAGTTGAAAAAACTCAATGGAGCAAATATGTTGGAGACAGTGAAACCCCCGAACAGTAAATTGGAAAGATTCACTTACCATCATGAACTCAGACGGGTACCTTATGAGTATGTGAAGCTACCAGTAAGGACAAACGTCTCCAAGGAAGCACCGCCCCATAACATTCAGATATTTGTTGGCAGTGCTTATTTTGTTTTAAGTCAAGCATTTGTTAAATATATTTTCAACAACTCCGTCATTCAAGACTTTTTTGCCTGGTCTAAAGACACATACTCTCCTGATGAGCACTTTTGGGCTACCTTGATTCGGGTTCCAGGAATACCTGGGGAGATTTCCAGATCAGCCCAGGATGTGTCTGATCTGCAGAGTAAGACCCGCCTTGTCAAGTGGAATTACTACGAAGGCTTTTTCTATCCCGGTTGTACTGGATCTCACCTTCGAAGCGTGTGTATTTATGGAGCTGCAGAATTAAGGTGGCTTATCAAAGATGGACATTGGTTTGCTAATAAATTTGATTCTAAAGTGGACCCTATCTTGATTAAATGCTTGGCAGAAAAGCTTGAAGAACAACAGAGAGACTGGATCACTTTGTCCTCAGAAAAGTTATTTATGGATAGAAATCTCACAACCGCATCATGATAGTAAAATCAGGATGGAAATAAGAGGGTATGTGATAAATTGAGTCAGTATGGAATTGAACACTATACTATGCCCAATACTGTTTAAACTCAGTCCTCCCATACTTTAAAAGGTGTCCAAAATTCCATGCACAAGGGAAAGTGAGCTAGCCATTGATGATATTAGCCTGCAGTTGGCTAGGTTTTTTTAATGTTTGTTTTTGCTTGTAATCTCACTGAGCTAAGTCAGAGATCTTAAACATTCAGTTAGTCCTCAAACATTATTGAGCACCTAACTGTATGACAAGCACTTTTTTAGAGACTGTGGTTTATCCTCATCATGGCAATCTCGGTATCTTTAAGTTCTCCACATAACAGTCAGGATTCTACTGAAGTAATCATCCGATCATATAAACCACCCATTTCAGAGTAGTGTTTAAGTACTGTGACCAACACTCCACTTGTCTCTTAACTTACCTTCCAAGATATTTCTTAACCATTAGAGCAGAGGAGGAAAGACTCACTACCTCAGAAAAATCTCAAAGAATAGTCCAATTTCCTGCTTGCCAAAGCATAATCTGCCTTTTGGTGCATTACTTGGTTAATTCAGGGTTGAGGAGACTGTTGGGGGGCATTTATAGTGTATGAAAGTTAAGGAAGGGGGTGAGGATATGGGTTGGGACAGGTAGTACCTAAAGAGGAGCAAAGGGATTTATACAATATTTTTATCATGTTACAAAACAGTATCATGAATGGCCTTTTTAGTTCAACTGTTTCTTTAAAATGCATTTACTGATTAAAAATAAGAACTGACCAATAGCTCCAAGTGTCACACACCAGAACATTAAGCCTAAGTCTTCAATTTGTAAGTTATCATTCTAGATAAGTTTCTTTACAATGGAATACTTTCTATGGAATCATTATAATTCTGTTTTATGGAACTATCAAGCTAAGAGTCACTAAACTTTCTTGAAAAGGTTGTGTGAAATATGACAGCTTTCTAAATTAATTGTTACAGTCATTCAAAATTTTTTCTTCTCTGGCAACTGTCCAACTGGAATCCAGATTTAAAGTGATGAAAGCTCTAAGTTTCTCACAGTCTTCTTCTCAGCTTAGTTCCAGAGGAAAACAAAAAAAACTAATTTTCCTAAGGACACAGCAAGAATATTCATTAAGGATATTTTCTAAACCCCACACTTGAGAAAACCACCAAATGAGTAATATATATATATATATATATACACACACACACACACACACACACACACACATACATGTGTGTAATGGAATTGTTCTAAAAGTAAAATGTGGTAGGAATGGTGTTCTGAGAATAGGCGAGAACATTTTCACTAGTCTCTTGGGAAATTGTAGAACTCATGTAAAAATTTCTTGGTCATCATATGTCTCAATGGCAGCCTCAGTAAATAAAGATGTAGCCTCAGATATTAATTTAAAGATGTAGTAAATCAAGGCCAAAGTAGGACAATTTGGAAGATTTAAGTATTACATATTTTGAAATGTCTGTGTTCTAAATGTGAAATGCACTTTGCTCATTTTAAAGTTCATAATACTAACTGCCAACTGACACCACTTCTTGTTGCCTTTCTTCTCTTGAACTCATTTTTCTCCCTTTTTATTTACCGCCTTCAAATTACTTCATTCTTCAGAAATAACTATTTCCAAGCCCCATTCTTCAGAATAAGTAAACATTGTATAGAGCTAAGTTCTGCAAAAGATCCATACCAGTTCACTCGTGTGTGACCATGAACAGGTAAGTCACTTTGGTCTCTATGAACCTCAGTTTTCCAGATATTTGAAATGAGCACTTAGATGCCTATCCTTGCTTCTTCCACACAAGTTTTGGGTTTTTTTTGTGTGCGTGTGAGAATCGATTGAAATAGTATATGAAGTGGTATGAAAATAGGTACAAACTATTGACATTTCAATGTCAGAGCGTGATACCTGTAGGAGTATAAGGCAAACAAAAGTCCAACCCCATTGAAAGACTTAAACATTTACCTTTTCTGAAAAACTATTGAAATATAAAAAGAGGCCCCAGTCACAGGGGCAACTTCTGTAACCAAATCTAGATCTGAGGAAACTCCTGTAACCCCATTTAGGGTTTCTTTCTAAGCCAATAGGGTTACAGGTTGGTACAGTGGCTTACATTGAGAATTGGGCTACAGATACTTTTCCCACCATCTAGGATGAAATACATGAGATCCTGTTGAAATCTTGGTTTTTATGGCTTTGGTCATCAGAATAAACGTAAATGCTGAAAAACAAATAACCTCCTGATCCAGTGTCTTGCCTGCTGGTGAGAACTTATTCTATCCCCTGTTTATTGGGAAATTTCCGAAGTTGTTCATCACTTAAATGCCATATTCAAAGGGAACATGGAAGGATGAAGCGGAGAAAGTGCCTTTGAGACATTCACACATTTCTCTGGACTCAGTCTGTTAACATTTCAGGGAGCTTGTCAGATCACACCTTTTTGCCTTGGAAATCCTACAGATTTCCTGTACGCCTTCATATCTGATTCTTCCCTAAAACCTTTGGGTATGATTTCCTCCCTTGTCTTGAGAATGTCCTGCAGTCTGTGTTTTATAATTATTCTTCGTATTTATTGAATCTAGACTTTAAGTTATTCAGCGATCAGACCAGAACCTTAGAGTTTCTAAATTGTATGTGGATATTAAACAATATTAATAATGAAAGAGCTACCAAAACAGTCTATATTGTGTGAACAATCTCTTGTGATATTAGACGTATTTAAAGACCAGTGTTGCTGCTATTTTTAATATTTTGGTTAATTTAAGTGAAATGTACATACTTAAATTTGAAGATTTATCTTGCCTTTCAGAATGTGAAGATATACTTGCATATATTTTGACATATTTCATGGAAAATAAAAATGATAATCCACTTTGTGAATGTAAGTGAATGTATTCTTATGTATGTTATTATAAATGATTTTTGTTTGCATTGATGATGAAATGAGAGTTTTTATACATTTATATTGACTGGTCTCTAAATCTCCTACTATGTTTTCTTATCATTTTTGAAATACAGTTCCCATTATGAGAGTTTTAAATAGATTGGTGTTTCATTTTGTATTATGCTACTATTAGATGTTGATTCTCTGGTATTGTAAAATAAAATATGCTCCAAAAACCCAAACCCTTGGACTTTATGAGCTTTCCTTTCTCTGGTTTTGCTGATTCCCCACATTCTTTCAGTTTATGGCACTTTCCCAGTATTTAAAGAGCAGAGTTAATTTCACTTCAGTGTAAAAGACATTCAGCCTGCATATTATACACAATATAGGCACATGAACTTAAGCCGTTTAATTTGGTAAAGTCTCAAAGAGTCTTCCAGGATTTCCCTGTCTTCGTCCTCCTTCAGGCTGGTTTCTCCTCTAAGATTAATTAGGTAAAACTCTTGTTTGCTTGATTACTTTATGGAAGTAGTTTTCAGTA
>NW_012099654.1:3592419-3597591 GCF_000951045.1 Mandrillus leucophaeus
AGTGATTCTCCTGCCTCAGCCTCCCAAGTAACTGGGATTACAGGTGCCCACCACCATGCCCAACTAATTTTTTGTATTTTTAGTAGAGATGGTCTTTCACTATGTTGGCCAGGCTGGTCTCAAACTCCTGACCTCATGATCTGCCCTCCTGGGCCTTCCAAAGTGCTAGGATTACAGGCATAAGCCAACGCGCCCAGCCGAGATGCTTCCCTTTCTTTGAAGGACTCCTGCCTTGGTTGTGAGCGCACAGACACCCCCAATGTCCCCAGGCCTTGCTGGTGGAGGATTCCTGATGAACTTCTGCTCTGTTCTCCCAGCTCTACTGAGCTGAGTATTTGTTATCATCAACCCCCAACCCCTGAGAAGCTCCCTGGCCATTTTTCTTTCACCATTTCTAAATCTGTAACAGTCACCAGCCTACCTACTACGCAGATATGCCCAGGGTTTGCGTATTTCACTCACAAATCTCAATCCATCTCAAGGAGTAAGGGCATGTGGGTAATCTTCAACCTAAAAAAATAAACACTGTACTCAACCTAAGGCTAATTCTAGCTCTCACCAAGCTGGACAACTGTGCAAATCCACAGTAATTTCAGGAACAGGGGACTATTTTTTGGTGCCAGTGGTGGTGAGGCAGGTCTATACACAGCATCATATTAAAGACTGATTTGATTCCTACATAAGTTTCGTATCTTTTTGTTCCCATTGGCACCTACAAATCTACATCTAAACTGGGACAATTGGCTTCTAGTTTCATGAAACTGATTATGAGGAAACTGTGGCAAGAGAGAATGAATAGATCATTGTAAATTTGCTCTCAGTACTGGAAAAAAAAAATCTGATGATGTAAAACAAACAGCTTCAGAGACAGATGATCAGGCTGTCAACCCACATGGACACACCAAAGCCACAGGAAGACTCTTCACCTGGCCTTACATACAGCCTTCCCACAGAGCAGCAAAGCACACCCTCCTGGAGTACCCTCCGTTGAATCATGCATAAGACAAACAGCCAGAAAATAATCTCAGGGAAAATCATGGCCAGGAACCTGGGTAAATTTACTTTTTGTTCTTGTTTCTTGTTTTGTTCTTTGTTGTTTCTCATAGAACAATAAAGGAAATTAAACAGAAACCACGTGTATTCGTAATTCTAACATCCTAACAAAACCACTATAGTTCTCTGAATGCTCTTATCTAGATACACGTGTTTTGACTTTTGTCCCCACTGTCAATATTTTTACAATCACTCTGCCATGTTGCTACATGGTCTTTATGGCTATGTAATGGTCATACCACAATTCACTCAGCCTCTACTTTATTGTAGGACATTTGAATTGTAAACTACTTAATTTATTTATTTATTTTTTTTGCTGTCATAAATAACAGTGCTATGAACAGTTTTGTACATACAGCTGTGCTTTCCTTGAATTACTTCCTTATGATGCATTTCCATGACAGAAATTATAATACTGAAGAGAACGGATTTTTAAATTGATTGCTTTTCATGTATGTTTGTTATAAATCAACTTCTCAGAAACCGTGTCGGATGCTTGGTTGATGTATACAACTACAGCCTCTACTTATGTGAAATAAATTGTATTCATTTATTCTGATAAATGGCTATTCAGATTCTCAAAGTAAGCAAAGACTTTTGCTTAAAACAAGTATGTAGTTTGTCCTCTAGCAGATAAAAGATGGTGTTTTAATGCATGGGTAGTAAAGAGCTATTTCAGAATAATGTTCTTAAAGGCTTAACTTTGATGACTGACTCCATTCCAGGAAGGATCTAGAAGTTGCTAGTTTCTTCTAGTATCCATTCTTTCTGGCATCCCTGGTTTTATTCTGAGCAACAACGTAACCAGCTGTTAATTCCCAACTTCTCTTTCAACTATGGGGTGGTGGGCAAATGAGTTTTAAGCCTAAGTCACTGGGTGGGACAGACAGCTGAGAGTGCACCTGGAAGGTAATTTACCTAGCTTGCCTTCTCCCCACCTCTCTTGCTTTTTCCTGTGCCTAGAATGTTTGTTACAGCTGAAATTTCAGCAACCATTTTAAAACCATGAGGATGGGAGTTATATGGCAGGGACAGAGTGAAAATATGACATTTGAATCATCCAAGACTACCTACCTGCAGTCTTATTTATGGAAGAAAAAAACTTGGTATGTGCTTTAAGCCACTGTCATCTCAAGTCTCTATTACTAACAGCTGGACATGATCCCTGATTTACGTAATGTTTGTCTAGGACACTGGTTTTCAAACTCCAGTCTGCATCAGAATCATCTGGAGACCTTCTAAAACACAGATTGCTCCCCACCGTTCCCTCTTTCTCATTAAAGGGGAGGGAGATTTGCATCTCTAACAAGTTCCTAAGTGAGATTGATGCTGTTCTAAACTATGCTTTGAGAACCACTGTTAGGATATCTTTCCTGAACAATATTTCAATATTGAAAGCATTAGGCTGATTTAGTATTTACAATTTTGCAATAAGTATACATACCTCTTGATCCTAAGACACGATAGTTAGAAGTTCAGAAATATTTTATATGCTGTTTTATATGCTTTCTCTACATTGTTGAAGAGGTAGCTATCTATATTTTTAAAATAATGACCAAAGTTGATGCATTTCTATAACTATAGGTCCTCCTAAAATTGTTTTCAACCACATTGCTGCCATACTTGGAACTATTTTATAAAATACAATGAAAAAGAAATGAATTTTGGAGGGTGTGAGTAACCTGAAATCATGGGGGTGAAATCTCGAGTTCAGACCTACGTGTAATTCTATAAAACAAAGATGTATGCTGGTGAGACGGCCTCTATCCAGCTAAGAAAAATTTTCCATGGGAAAAAAATTATGAACTCTAAGGAGAATACAAAGTGGTGCAGGTGTAGCTCAGCTAGAGATAAAGTTTACATGGTCAGGATCGTGTAAATGTTAAATATTGACCTAATCAATGCTACTGATATAATTTACAGGGAACATGAGGGGATAGAAAGGACGAATATGTTGGGTAGGGAGCGTGGGTGGGTATGAAAGACATCAAAATCATCTCAATGATGGGACTAGGTAGACAATACCTGTAACTGAAAAACCAAATAGAGGAATAGAAAGATGTCACTCCAATTTGTGGAAGCAAAACCAAAAGAACCACTTCAGAGAGTTACAACTAGTCACCTCCGAGGAAAGGAAAGGAGGAATGCTGATTCTGTTTTGCAACAAGCCTTGCAACCACGTCTTTAAACTTTGAAATAAAAACTGGGGAAACAAATAATTAACTGGTAAGGAAAAAGACCTGATCCGTGATCTGACTTCTTGTAATCTAATAGCTAGTGCAAAGAACCAGAAACCTGATAAGAGTGGCTACTGTTTCTGTCCGCTCAACCCTTCTTCCATGCCAGAATCTTCAGGGCACAAACAGCCCCCTTCCCGCCCTGAGGTGGTCAGGTGACCCAAGCTGGGCCAATAACAGCCTCTCACAGCCACAGCCACGCTAATTGGTGTAAGGAGTGGGCACCTGATCTAAAGGAGGGGGCTAATCAGGGCTCTTGGGACTTTTTAAATTCCTGCCAGAGAATAAGAATCTCTTGTTCCTTTTTGTTTTTTAAATGACAGAACATAAGGATGTGGGCTTGCTAGCCTAGCACAGCTGTCTCTGTGTCCATACCCCACCACTTGGACAAGTTTGTATCAGCGAATTAATGTTCCAAAAGGAACAGGGAAGAGATAGAGAATGACAGAGGGGGTCCTCGAGATGTTCAAGGCAGTCAATCAATCATTGCTGACACCAGCTCCACCTGCCCTTAGGTTCATTTACACAGCCCCATTCAATCTCTCCTTTTTGTGTATTTACACAAGATTGAATTAAAGTTCATTTGTGGTCCTAAAAACTACCTCGTAGTCATAATTCACAGTTGAATACCAAACAAAGCTTATGGAAAGTTTCAAGCAAACACAAGCAGAGAGAGAGAAGAGCATGATGAATCCCAACAGCCTCATCACTCAGACCCGCTATTGTCAATATTTTGACAATCCTATTTCATCTATCCACCCCTCCACCCCATTTTCCCCCAGAAATATTTTAGAAGAATTCTAGATATCACATTATTTCACTTGTTAATAATAGATTGAACCATATGAAACTGCTGTTTTTGTAGGTCAAAAGTGGTCAAATATTGCCAATATTCTGTGTTCTGACCTAATATTTCAATAGTGTCAGGTCCAAGGCCACGACTACACCAAATGTCCTGCTTGGGGTTGGGTTCCAGCCCCAGCTGAGGTCCAAAGCAAGTGGGTGGATGGGCGAATAGCTGAAAGAACTCTCAGGGGGGCTGTAAGCAGGTGAAATGTAATTTTATTCAGCAGCTCTCTCAGCAGCAGCTCTCTTACGCTGTCTGCCTTTACCTCAGTTGTCTGCTCTGGCTCTGCGGCTCCTGTCACTCCCGTGCTTGCAGCTGCACTCCCTGGCCTGCAAGGCCAGCCACAGGGTCAGCAGCTTAACTGTTTCCCTCTGGGCACAAGCCGGTCCCTGGCTCCCCCTCCGCCTGCCTTCAAGGCACCTGGCTGTCCCTTACAGGGGCCAGCAGTGTTTCTCTCTGGGCAGCAGCACGTGAGCTGTGCCGTGCCATGTCAAACTGAGCCCCACACACAGCATCAGCAGGGCAGTTATACCTTCTCCAGACAATAGGGACTCAGAGCCAAGTATGAACTTACACAAACGGGTTATATAACAAGTGGAGTATGCACCTGTGCCCTAAACTTGCTGAGTCACTCTGGCCCGGATCTCCGCCTCAGCCTATTCCTTGACCAAAGCACATCCATGTACCTTATGAGTCTCTTAACTACCAACAACTCTTTTTTCCTAACATAACCACTAAGCCATTATCACACCTAACAAAATTAACAATAATTCCTTAATGTCTAACAGTGAAACCATTTTCAAAATTTTCCAACTGTATCAAATGTGTCTTTGACTTCACTATTGTTTAAATCAGGATCCAAACAAGGTCTACACATTAATTTGGAGAAAATAACTTTGTAAGTGATCTTACTCTCATTTAGCACTGTCACTTAAAAAGAACCTAGGCAGGTAATATGGAATGGTGGACAATCTTCAATCTACAAAATTTAGATTACAAAATATACAAGAAGCTCCTTGTATATATTACTAAATA
>NW_012099654.1:3597741-3615643 GCF_000951045.1 Mandrillus leucophaeus
CCCCCCGGAGGCCAACACATATGGCCGAGGTCACCAGCTAATAACTGTCAGAACTGAGATTGGAATTTTAAGTTGTGAGGCTCCCAAGTCCAAGCTCTTCATTGCTGTGTGCAACCTGTGCTTTTTGCTCTGGTCCTGGTGAGCATTAATATGCCAGACAAATGCATATTAATATTTTATTCCACAAATGTTTCAGTCAGCTCAAGGTGCTGTAACAAATATACCACAGGCTAGATGACTTAAATGTTTATTTCTCGCACTTGTGGAAGCTGGGAGGTCTAAGATCAAGGTGCTGACCGATCTGGTGTCTGGTTAGGGCTCTATTGCTGGTTTACAGATGGCTGTCTTCTCATTATATCCTCATTATGTCTGAGAGCAGAGATTGAGAGCAGGGTTCTGTATCTCTTCTTATAAGGACACTAATCCCATTTGTGGGAGCTCTACCCTTATGACCTAATACCTCTCAAAGGCCCTGTCTCCTCTTACCAGCACATTGGGGGTTAGGATTTCAACACATGAATTTGGGGGAGGGAAGACAAAAACATTCAGTCTATAGCAACAAAGTACTCAGATCTTGTAGGAAAGGGGCTTATAAAAGTAAGCCAGGATTGAGGAACTGCATCCCCATGACTTGGGGGAGTCAGTATGTAAGACCACCCTCTGCACTTCCTCTCTCTCATCATTCTCCCTCTGCATCCCCAGCCCTCACTGTGGTGCCCCCCTTCCCCTGACCTGGCTTGGCCTCTGGTCTTCCTCCCCTCACTTCCTTACTCCTAATGTTCATCCCCTTTTGCCTCTTGCTTTATCTGCTTTTCCACTCAAGTTTTTTAAACTGAACCCTAACCTGCAAACTAACCCCAACGCTGGGTGGTGGTTCATTTATAGCATTTTTTGCTCTTGTCAATTCAGACTAATGAACCCTGTACTGGTATTTCAGAGTAAAGAGTTCAATCCCCTTCCCCTGTCGGAAGATCTAGTTCTCTCCACTTAAAACATGTTACTGGTGGCTCACTCCTCTAATCCTAGCACTTTGGGAGGGATCATGATGTCAGGAGTTCGAGACCAGTCTGACCAACATGGTGAAACCCTATCTCTACTAAAAATACAACAATTAGCTGGGCGTGCTAACATAAGCCTGTAATCCCAGCTGCTCAGGAGGCTGAGGCAGGAGATTCGCTTGAACCTGGGAGGCGGAGTTTGCAGTGAGCCGAGATCATGCCACTGCACTCCAGCCTGGGCAACAGAGTGAGACTCCATCTCAGAAAAAACAAACAAACAAACGAACAAAAAACAAAAATATGTTACCCCCGGTGACTCACAGCAGGCACAACATCTATGCTGAGTTGTGAGTTTCTCTGCTTACATCATGTGGTCATCACCTGGCTCGCCTAACAGTTCCCAGGGAGATGTCTGCTTCAAGAGAACAACCATAGTTGGAGAGATAGGAGGATCATCTTGACAGCACTTCACAAACTTTAACGGGCATAGAAATCTTATTTGCGGGTCTTTTAAAATGAAAGTTTTGATTTGGTATTTCTGGGATAGGGCCTGAGGTGCTGTGTTTCTAACAAGCTCCCTGGTGGTGTCAGTGCTGCTGGTCCATAGACCCACCCCTCTTTAAAACACAAGAATCTAGATCACTGGTTCTCAGCACCTGCTACACATTAAAACCCCCTAGGATGCTTTTTATTAGGGTAAGTGTTGGTGCAGGGATATGTAGGAGCTCCCAGAGGATTCTAATGAATAGTCAGTGAAAACCACCACATTGGAGGCTGTAGTGGCAGCAGGAATGGGGTGGCCAGTGGAAGAATCGGGCGTGCTAACATAAGCCTGTAATCCCAGCTGCTCAGGAGGCTGAGGCAGGAGAATCACTTGAACCTGGGAGGCGGAGGTTGCAGTGAGCCGAGATCATGAAACTGTACTCCAGCCTGAACAACATAGTGAGACTCTGTCTCAAAAAAAAAAAAAATGTTACCGCCGGTGACTCACAGCAGGACAACATCTATGCTGAGTTTTGAGTCTCTCTGCTTACATCATGTGGTCACCACATAGCAGTTCCCAGGGAGATGTCTACTTCAAGAGAACAGCCATAATTGGAGAGATAAGAGGATCATTTTGACAGCACTTCACAAACTTTAACGGGCATAGAAATCTTATTTGTGGGTCTTTTAAAATGAAAGTTCTGATTTGGTATTTCTGGGATAGGGCCTGAGGTGCTGTGTTTCTAACAAGCTCCCTGGTGGTGTCAGTGCTGCTGGTCCATAGACCCACCCCTCTTTAAAACACAAGAATCTAGATCACTGGTTCTCAGCACCTGCTACACATTAAAACCCCCTAGGATGCTTTTTATTAGGGTAAGTGTTGGTGCAGGGATATGTGGGAGCTCCCAGAGGATTCTAATGAATAATCAGTGAAAACCACCACATTGGAGGCTGTAGTGGCAGCAGGAATTGGGTGGCCAGTGGAGGAATCCCTGGTGGGCTGAAGGTGCGGCATGGTCACAGGAAAGTGGAGGTCCTGGCTCCAGAGGGTCTTTGTTCCTCTGCATGCCCTGCCTCCCTTTGCTGTCCCTCACCTTTGCTCTCCCTTTTCTCTATTGTCTCTGCCGATCCACCCCCTTCCCAAAGCATCTTCTCAACAAGAAAAAAAGCTGAACCAACTGAAGACCAATATTTTTCTTGGATCTATCAGAAAATTGAAGTCACAGGACAAACCACACTCTGAAAATTGGAGACACAGGCAAATAAAGAGGATCCCAGCTTACCAAGAGTGGAAGCCCACATCAGGAGCACACAGGTAGGAGCACTGAAACTGAAATTGACAAATTTCTGAATGCTCACTGTGGGCAGTGTTGAGTTAAAAATTCCAGATGCCCCAGTTCTAGGGGATGCACCCCAGCTTTTGTTTTATCTCCAGGGGCCCCACCAAATTCTCAGGGTGAAGATTGGAGAAAAATTTATTCATACTTCCAATAGAGGGAGGGGGAAAAAGCTGTGGCTTCCAGGAAATAAATCTTTCTGAAAAAGATGTTGGGATTCAAAAACAACCGTAAATCTGAGCAAGCATGCCGTTCAGCACACAATCAGCGATGATGAGTTATTAGATGCTAGGCGCCATGCTAGGTGCTGGGGATTGAGGATGAATAAGACCGCTCCCTCTCCTCCAGGAACTCTAGTCTAGTGGGAAATGCATATGTGCAAACAACTATGTCAGGGATTGTTACAGCTCCTCATGTCTCGTCTCTTCTTCTTGCATAATAATAGAACCCTCCTTTTAAGCTGAGCGTGTGTGTCTCAGGATAAAGATTACATATCCCAGCCTCTCTTGCAAGGCAGATGTCATCATGTAAGAAGTATTGGCCAATGGGATGTAGTAGAAGTTTTTTGTGCAGCTTTCTGAGACATGTTCTTAAAATAAGGGATGTCCCAGTGCTAACCCCTGGTAACTGTGGATATGCCTTAGTTGGGGAAATGGTCATGCAGATATAATTAAATCAAGGAGTTCAAGAAGAGATCATCCTGGATACAAAGGGTGGCAGCTCTCCTGCCTTTTCTTTCTACTGGCTAGAAAGCAAATATCTTGGATAATGAGGTGGAAACCTCAACCAAAAGCCTGGGTTTCTGATTATTATAAAGTCACTATACCAGCCTGTATATATGTAACTCTAAAGAGACATAGCTTGATGCACTTGGTATACTTGAGCCATTTGCATGCATCCTTTCATTCCACAAGTATCTCGTGAGGGCCTTGTATGCTAGGCACTGGGCATACAGCAGCAAAACACAGCCACAGAACCTGCCCTTAAAGCCAGCTTTTTTATTTTTTGTAATTTAACAAAATACAAAAATTTTATTTTGATATAATTTCAAATTTCACATTGAAATTTTATTTATTTTTAAATTTCCAACTTTTATTTTAAGTTCAGGGGTACATGATATGCAGGATGTGCAGGTTTGTTACATGAGTAAATGTATGCCATGGTGGTTTGCTGCACAGATCATCCCATCCCAATATCCAGGTATTAAGCCCAGCATCCATTAGCTTTTCTTCCTGATCCCTCTCCCTCTTCCCACCCCTCCACCCTCCCACCCTCCAATAGGCCCCAGTGTGTGTTGTTCCCTCCCCACCCCTCTGTGTTCTCATCATTTAGCTCCCATTTATAAGTGAGAACATGCGGTATTTGGTTTTCTGTTCCTGTATTAGTTTGCTAAGGGTAATGGCCTCCAGCTCCATCCATGTCCCTGCAAAGGACATAATCTCATTCCTTTTTATGACTGCATAGTAGTCCATGATATATGTACCACATTTTCTCTATCCAGTCTATCACTGATGGGCATTTAGGTTGATTCCATATCTTTGCTATTGTGAATAGCGCTGCAATGAACATACACATGTATGTGTATTTATAATAGAATGACTTATATTTCTTTGGATATATACCCAGCAATGGGAATACTGGGTTGAATGGTATTTCTGCCTCTGTGATATTTGAGGAATCACCACACTGGCTTCACAATGATTGAACTAATTTACACTCCCACCAACAGTGTAAAAGCGTTCCTTTTACTCCACAACCTTACCAGCAGCTGTTGTTTTTTAACTTTTTAATAATCACCATTCTGACTGGTGTTAGATGGTATCTCATTGTGGTTTTGATTTGCATTTCTCTAATGATCAGTGATGTTGAGCTCTTTTTCGTATGTTTGTTGGCTGCATGTTTGTCTTCTTTTAAGAAGTGTCTGTTTATGTCCTTTGTCCACTTTTTAATGGGGTTGTTTTTTTCTTGTAAATTTGTTTAAGTTCCTTACAGCTGTTGTATATTAGACCTTTGTCAAATGAACAGATTGCAAAAATTTTCTCCCATTCTGTAGGCTGTGTGTTTGCACTGTTGATAGTTTCTTTTGCTGTGCAGTGGCTCTTTAGTTTAATAAGATCCCATCTGTCAATTTTTGCTTTTGTTGCAATGGCTTTTGAGGCTCTGTCATGAAATTTTTAACTGTGCCTATGTCCTGAATAGTATTGCCTAGGTTTCCTTCTAGGGTTTTTATGGTTTAGGGTTTTACATTTAAGTCTTTAATTCATCTTGAGTTGATTTTTTTATATGGTGTAAGGAAGGGGTCCAGTTTCAATTTTCTGCATATGGCCAGCCAATTCTCCCAGCACTCTTTATTAAATAGGGAATCCTTTCCCCATTGCTTGTTTTTGTCAGGTTTGTCAAAGATCAGATGGTTGTAGGTGTGCAGTCTTATTTCTGGGTTCTCTATTGTGTTCCATTGGTCTATGTGTCTGTTTTTGTACCAGTACCATGCTGTTTTGGTTACGGTAGCCTTGTAGCATAGTTTGAAGCCAGGTAGAATGATGCCTCCAGCTTTGTTCTTTTTGCTTAGGATTGCCTTGGCTATTTGGACTCTTTTTTGGTTCCATTTGAATTTTAAAATAGTTTTTCCTTATTCTGTGAAGAATGGCAATGGTAGTTTAATGGGAATAGCATTGAATCTATGAACTTCTTTGGTCAGTATGGCCATTCTAACGATATTGATTCTTCCTGTCCATGACATGAAATGTTTTTCCATCTGTTTGTGTCATGTCTGATTTCTTTGAGCAGTGGTTTGTAGTTCTCCTCAAAGAGGTCCTTCACTTCCCTTGTTAGCTATATTCCTAGATATTTTATTCTTTTTGTGACAGTTGTGAATGGGAGTTCATTTGTGATTTGGCTCTTGGTTTGCCTGTTAGTGTATAGGAATGCTAGCGATTTTTGCACATTGATTATCTAAACTGAGACTTTGCTGACGTTGCTTATCAGCTTAAGAAGCCTTTGGGCTGAGATAATGGGGTTTTCTAGATATAGGATCATGTCGTCTGCAAACAGAGATAGTTTGACTTCCTCTCTTCCTATTTGAATACCTTTTATTTATTTCTGTTTGCCTGAGTGCCCTGGCCAGAATGTCCAATATTATGTTGAATAGGAGTGATGAGAGAGGGCAACCTTATCTTGTGCTAGTTTTCAAGGGGAATGCTTCTAGCTTTTGCCCATTCAGTATGATATTGGCTGTGGGTTTGTCATATATGGCGCCTATTATTCTGAAGCATGTTCCTTCAATACATAGTTTATTGAAATAAAAAAAAAAAAACTTTGTTTAAACGAAGTCTTGCTCTTGTCGCCCAGGCTGGAGTGCAATGGTATGATCTCGGCTCACTGCAACCTCTGCCTCCCGGGTTCAAGCAATTCTCCTGCTTCAGCCTCCCAAGTAGGTGGGATTACAGGTGCCTGCCACCACACCTGGCTAATTTTTGTATTTTTAGTAGAGACAGGGTTTCACCATGTTGGCCAGGCTGGTCTCAAACTCCTGACCTCAGGTAATCCACCCTTCTCGGCCTCCCAAAGTTCTGGGATTACAGGCATGAGCCACCACACCCAGCCATTGAAAGTTTTTAACATGAGGGGACGTTGAATTTTATCAAAGGCCTTTTCTGCATCTATTGAGATCATCATGTGGTTTTTATCTTTAGTTCTGTTTATGTGATGAATCACATTTATTGATTTGCATATGTTGAACCAGCCTTGCATCCTGGGGATGAAGCCTACTTGATCATGGTGGATAAGATTTTTGATGTACTGCTGGATTTGGTTTGCCAGTATTTTGTTGAGGATTTTGCATCGACGTTTATCAAGAATATTGGCCTAAAGTTTTTTGTTGTTGTATCTCTGCCAGGTTTTGGTAGCAGGATAACGCTAAAGCCAGCTTTTTTCTGTTCCTCTTATGAGCCAAGATATTTTCTGACTCAGAGCTTTTGTCTATGCTGTTCTCTCTGTCTAGGGCAGCACTGTTCAGTAGAACTACGTGTTCTATGTCTGTGCTGTCCAATATGGCAGCACAGACATGTAACTACTGAGTACTTGAAATGTGGCTAGTGTGACTGAGGCATTGATTTTTTATTTTAATTAATTTAGATTAATTAATGTGGCTCTACTCTACTGCTTTCCCCAAATGGCTAACTCCTTGAGGTGGCTATGGACCATGAACATAAATTCTTTGACATGCCTCCAGTTGAGAGATGAGGTCTCTATCCCTTCCCCTTGAATCTGGGTGGGCTTGTGACTGAATGGTGGTAGTGACATTATGTGACTTCCAAGGCTAGGTAAGACAAAGCCTTGTAGCTTCTGCCTTGGGCTCTTGAAGGTCATACTCTTGGGGCTCTTGCCCCCAGGAAGCTGCATCTCAGAACCCAGCCACCCCACTGCGTGCAGCTGAAGCCACACAGGGGATCACATGTAGTTGCTGCATCCCAGCCTCGGCCTACCATAGAAACTACCACCAACCTAGTGGCTTAAAATATTCTCTTGCAGTTCTGGAGGCCAGAAGTGTGCAATCAAAGTGTTGGGAGGGGACAGCAGGTTCCATGCCCTCCTAGCTTCTGGTGGTAGCTGGCAATCTTTAATCTCCCTTATGCAGAGAATCGGAATATGCCACCTAAAACATGCCACTTAGGCATAAGGATAATTTTGAGCTGAAGGCAATTGAGACACAACATATGCAAAAGGATCTCTCTATTCTCCCTGTTTCTGCCTAAAGGCAGGGTACAAATTTCCCTTTCTGAAGGTGTTACCACCCACTGCCCCCCTGCCACCCCTCCTGGCCCCGCACCACTGCCATATCAGGAGAACAACCGTTATCCCTGGGGACAGAACATCAGACGGAGTTCTGTCTGCGCAAACTAACTTTACCTTCCGTAAGTTTCCTCCATATATTTACCTTCCCACAAATTACTGACCCTAGAAGCCCAACTCCCTTTTCCTGTCTTGTCACTTCTCCATAAACCCATTGCTGTTTGCTTAGATGGTAATGGTATATAAGCCTGAAATTCTAACCACCCCTTTTGAGTTATTTATCACTGAGTTCTCCTTCATGCATGCATGTAGTACATATAAGTAAACTCTGTGTTTTTTTTCTCATGTTAGCTTGTCTTCTCCAAGTTTGATTTGCAGGCCCCAGCTACTGAACCTAAGAGAGTAGAAGAGGTGTTTCCTCCCCTACACTTGGCTTATAGACATATCACTTCAATCTCCACCTCCACCTCTGTCTCCACATTGCCTTCTCTTCCACGTTTCTCCTCTACTCAAATATCCTTCTCTTTTCTCTTAAGGACAACAGTTATTGGATTTAGGGCCCACCATCAATACAAGATGATCTTGAGAATCTTAATTTGATTACATCTGCAAAGACCCTTTTTCCAAGTAAGTATTTCACACTGACAGGTACCAGAGATTAGGAGTTGAATGGCAGGGCATGGTGGCTCACGCCTATAATCCCAGCATTTTGGGAGGCCGAGGCAGGCAGATCACCTGAGGTCGGGAGTTCGAGACCAGCTTGACCAACATGGAGAAACCCCATCTCTACTAAAAATACAAAATTAGCCGAGTGTGGTGGTGCATGTCTGTAATCCTAGCTACTGGGGAGGCTGAGGCAGGAGAATTGCTCGAACCTGGGAAGCAGAGGTTGCAGTGAGCCGAGATCGCGCCGTTGCACTCCAGCCTGGGCAACAAGAACAAAACTCCATCTAAAAAAAAAAAAAAGGAGTTGAACGTATTATTTTGGAGTCACTATTTACCCTAACTATACCGCCTAAAATATGAGTGAGGAAGCCTGGAGATGATCCCAGCCCCAGCTGTTTGCATTACCCCTAGACATTCAAGTCTTCCTGGCTAAGACTCTAAACATTATAGAGCAGAGATATGCTATTTCCACCATGCCTCACTGAAATTCTGACCTAAAGAATGTTTTAGCATAATAAAATGGTACTGTTTTATGCCACAAAGTTTGGGATAGTTTATTATGCAACAATAGGTAACTGAAAATTCCTATTCATCTTTTAAGCTCAGTTCAAAAAACATGTCTTCAAAGACATCTCCTTAGCTATCTCCTCTATGGTCTAAATTATATTTCCCTCTCTTTGCTTTACTTTTATGACACTTATCACAATTTGTAATTATATATGCACTTAGGTGTTTTGTTTTGTTTTTTAAAACGTCAGTCACCCTCACTAGACTTCCATTTCATGAGGGCAAGGACAAAGTTTGTTTTAGTCAGCACTATATCCTATGTGTGCCAGGTACACAGCAAATGCCCAATAAATATTTGCTGAATGACTGAAATTCTGGTCTTTCTGTGACTAAATCTACAACTGACATTTCCTTGTCATCTGAACTGAGACAGCTCCTGGAAAACATTGTTTATTTTGCCATTTTAGCTTCCAGACTAAATAAGCTAGAATGCAACAAGTGGGAAGCAACATTTTCATTTTCTATGATTCAAACATTAGTTCTTGCTGTCCCAGTTCCCTGGATTAAGTAATTGCTGTAGTTTTCAATTGTAGTGAAAAGAAGTGAATACAAAGACAGTTAGGCTATGAGATAGCCTCTTCAATTTTTAAGAAAGCATCTGTAAGTATACAAAAAGAACCTCAAATTGTCCTTGTGCATGAGTAAGCAACAATCTCATGAAACATTCTTCTATGAAATGAAAGATTAATGACAAAACAAAGTTAATAGGCTCCTCCTGACATCTTGATCAACAGACATCTTTTTCTAGAAAGTTCACTGGTGCAAGTCCCACTACTATTTTTGTTGGAACAAAAACATATATAGGATATAAATTAAAAGGCAAAGCATGTTAAAGGAGGCCAAAATTAGATAAAACTTATAATTACTTGTACAAATTACCACAGGGATAGAGCGTAACAGAAGTCAGGAAGTAGGTAGGAATTTTAACAGAAACTGAGCACCAGCAGTTGGCACTCCCCTGCATGGCTGTCACTCTCCTCACTGTGGTTGGTGGCCTGGTCAGTGGTGAGCGAAGTATTCCTGCCCTTCCAGGCATATCCAGCTTGTACACAGTAGGAATTCTGACAAGATCTGGAATGCCCTACATGATCACATTCTTACTGTGCTTTCTTAAATTCCATATTTGTCTACCAGTGTCAGACTAATGGCCAAAGTTGTTTCCATTTTCCCTGTGATCCAGATCCCATACTCTGAACCACCTTCTTATCTAACTTGTACAAACCACACCAGGATTTCCCCTGCTTTAAATCACCCAGAGCCAGGTACCAGACAACTAAAGACAACCCCGACAGCCCAAAGCTCAGTGACATTATTTAAACTAGCCATTCCTAAGCAATCTCCCCTGCCCTGCCTTGCCTTACTTGCAAAAATGCCAATAAAGGCTCTAAACCATGCTTTCCCCTTGCTCCTGCCTCCTGACCACACCTATTGTTTCCCCATGTGGCCCAGTGTGGCCTGGCCTGCCCCCTCCTCTCAGAAACTATAAGTAATAAATTCTTCTTTCAATAGCATTAGCCTCTCCAGGCTGTCACTCAGTCACCATAAATTAAAATCCTGCGGGTACAATTGAGACAGATCAGCCCTTAGGGGCTTTGTGGTCCCTGATTCCTCTGCCCAGGCCTCTCTTCACCCTGTATCCACACTGCACCCACATGGTTTCTTCTCTCACTACATTGAAGTCTCTGCACAAGTATCACCATATCTGAGAAGCCTTCCCCGATCACCCTGCTAAGTAACTAGAAACCCCTCCTACCTCTGATGGTCTCTACCTGCTTTGTCCTGCTGTATTTTTCTTCATAGCTTGTATCACTACTTGACTCATTTTATATTTATTTGTTTTGTGTCATTCCTCATTCCCCACCTCACATAACATAAGCTTCATTAAAGCAAAACATGCTGTTTCATTAACAGCAGGGTTCCTACCACTTAGAACAATGCCTGGCATGTAGCAGGTATAAAATATATATATATATATATATATATATTTTTTTTGAGACAGAGTCTTGCTCTGTCGCCAGGCTGGAGTGCAGTGGCGTGATCTCGGCTCACTGCAATCTCCGCCTCCCGGGTTCACACCATTCTCCTGCCTCAGCCTCCCAAGTAGCTGGGACTATAGGCTCACACCACCAAGGCCAGCTAATTCTTGTGTTTTTAGTAGAGATGAGGTTTCACCATGTTGGCCAGGATGGTCTCCATCTCTTGACCTCGTGATCCACCCACCTCAGCCTCTCAAAGTGCTGGGATTACAGGCGTGAGCCACCGCACCCAGCCAAAATATATATTTTTCAGTGAATAAACTTCGTTTGTTCAGAGCACCGGGCCCATCAATGAACACATGAGTGGTCTCAATCCCCTTCAGATTTGTGAGTCTCACTGGGGCTGGGTATCTATAAGAAGCCAGTCCTCTGGATCAATATGACATGAATTTGTAAAAGGGAGTAAACAGTTTAAAAACATATCCTGGGAAATCCCAGGATAAAATCCCAAGGAAGCAGTTTATGGAATCAATACTGGGGACTCCTGGGGATTAGAAAAAGGAGCAATTACCATTCCTGAACGATCTGACCATATGGTATTTCTCTAAAAATCTGCTTTGTCTTGGATTTGGGGCTCTGTGACACTAGGGGGTAAGGAAAATATTTCACTTTATCATATTGAAACAGCGTCTTGCCCTCTAATGGGGTTGAAGCAGGGTCTGGGAAGCATTTTGGTAACTGTTGGTACAGACATCTTCAGGGTGGACAGGATGCATTCCCTACAGATGGAGCCTACATTATTTATCTCTGCTAAGCAGCTCCCCAATTGTACCTCCCAGCCCAACACAAGTGCATAGTTGACACGGGCAGCCTTTCTCTCCCAGTGATAACAAACGCTGTAACCACTTTTCAAAGGAAAGCTGGGTACACCAGATGCTTGTAATAATGTATCTCAAAAGGTCTGTAAAACATTTAGGGTAAAGACAAATAAGACATTAACAATGATGAGTGGAAATTCAGAGGCTTAAGAAGGAGACCATTCGGGAAGAAAGAAAGGAAATGAAGGAGGGAAGAAGGATGAAGGAGGGAAGAATGCTACTCTCTAACAAGACACAAGAACTTATATTCATCATTTGTGTGCCCATTGCCTCTGTGAAAAAAATCTCCCAGGGTGTGATGGCTCATGCCTGTTGTGGGGAAAAGAGAGATCAGACTGTTACTGTGTCTATATAGAAAGAAGTAGACATAAGAGACTCCATTTTGTTCTGTATTTGAGATGCTGTTAATCTGTGACCCTACCCCCAACCGTGTCCTTGCAAGAGACTTGTGCTGTGGTGACTCAAGGTTTAATGGATTTTGGGCTGTGCAGGGTGTGCTTTGGTAAACAAGTGCCTGAAGGCAGGATACTTGTGAAAAGTCATCACCATTCTCTTAATCTCAAGTACCCAGGGACACGTACACTGCCAAAGGTCACAGGGACCTCTGCCTAGGAAAGCTAGGTATTTTCCAAGGTTTCACCCCATGTGATAGTCTGAAATATGGCCTCATGGGAAGGGAAAGACCTAATCGTCTCCAGCCTGACACCTGTTAAGGGTCTGTGCTGAGGAGGACTAGTATTAGAGGAAAGAAGGCCTCTTGGCAATTGAGATAGAGAAAAGCATCTGTCTCCTGCTTGTCCCTGGGCAATGGAACATCTCGGTATAACATCTGTGTGTTCTGTTTACTGAGAAAGGAGAAAACCGCCTTAGGGCGAAAGGTGAGATGTGCTAGCGGCAATGCTGCTCTTTATGCACTAAAAAGGTTTATGGAGATGTTTACATATGCATATCAAGGCACAGCACTTTTCCTTAAACTTATGTCACAGAGATCTTTATTTATATGTCTTACTGCTGACCTTCTCCCTACGATGATCCTATTATCCTGCCACTTCCCTTTTTCTAAGATGGTAAAGATAATCATCAATAAATACTGAGGGAACTCAGAGACCGGTGCTGGTGCCGGTGTGGGTCCTCTGTATGCTGAGTGCTGGTCCCCTGGGCCCACTTTTTCTTTCTCTATACTTTGTCTCTGTGTCTCATTTCTTTTCTTAAGTCTCTCGTTCCACCTAATGAGAAATGCCCACAGGTGTGGAGGGGCAGGCCACCCCTTCACCTGTAATCCCAGCCCTTTGGGAGGCCAAGGTGGGCAGATTGCCTGAGCTCAGGAGTCCACGACCAGTCTAGGCAACACATTGAAACCCCATCTCTACTAAAATACAAAAAATTAGCTGGGTGTGGCAGCGTGCACCTGTAGTCCCAGCTACTCAGGAGGCTGAGGCAGGAGAATGATTTGAACCCGGGAGGCAGAGGTTGCAGTGAGCCAAGATTGCACCACTGCACTCCAGCCTGGGTGACAGAGTGAGACTCTGTCTAAAAAAAAAAAAAAAAAAAAAAAAAAAAAAAAAATCTCCCAAATAACTTTCCATACAGGGTGATTTGGAAGCCAGTTAACTATGGACTTTAAGATATTTTCCTTTACCTAACCCAGATACTCAGAACTAAAATCACATCAATTTTTCTCTTGTCTCAGAGCTTAAAGGCATTACAAAAGCTTACTGAAATGAAGAAAGTGGGTCTGAGAGTAAGAATGTATCATCTTCAGACTGTGTAGAGGAGAGATCTGGTCACCCCCACGGAGCTGTAGTCTGCATGATATCCAGAGGGAATCCTGTAAGAATGCAGCCACGCTGACTCGTTTACCTATCACCCATGCCTCTCTGCAACTGCAGAGTTGAGCAGTTCCAACAGAGATGGCTTGCAAAATCTGAAAATATGGGCTATCCAATCCTTTACAGAAAAAGATTGCTGATCTTTGATAGCTGCTAAAGGAGAAAGGTGGCTCATCAGGCTACCATGGTCTGCTTAAAATATTTCTGAGGACTCTGTGATGCTCTTCTTCCATTTCATTCCTTTTTTATTAAGCAAACTCCTAAATGTAATTAGATTTTCTCAACTATGCTCCCCTATTAAGGAAAGAATGTGCAGACTTACTAACAAGAATTTCCAATCATTCTTGACAGTTATATTTCTCACTGTAAATGACTAAATTGACTTTCCAGTACAGTCTCATAAATTCACATAGGGTACTACAGTTTTCAGCAGTCCAGCATCACTTGACATTAGGCTGTCAATGGGGCAGATCTGCAGGGCTAAAAGACCAGGCCCTAAACTACTGTGCCCATGGAGTCAAAGCCCCATGAGGTCCGACCTCACATAACAGTTATACTTGCGTCCTTTGGGAGATCAGGAACGAATTTGTGCAAGGAATGTCTTCGGTATATGCAAACTTGGATTTCTAGGCCTCTTACCACTGACCTCAAGAGAATTTGCAAGACAATAATTGAGGCTATAAGTGACGAGGAGAGACTAAAAGCTTTTGCTCCCATTCAGGAAATGATGACTTTTGTGCAGTTTGCTAATGAATCTGATTATGGCATGGGGCTTCAGTTGAGAAAATGGACCTCTTTTGCTATGACTCACATTATTTTCATAAAATTGCTGGCCAGCTTTTACCTCTTGCATATAATCTGTTGAAGAGGAATCTGTTTGCAGAAATTATTGAGAATCATCCGGCAAACAGAAGAGAACTTAGACCAGCTTGCTGCATGAGTAAGGTGGCTTTGTTTGGTGTACAATGTTTCAAAGGATTAATATTAAACTTGTGATTTTTGCTTTGTTTTTAAGGAATACAAAAAATAAACATTTATTTAAAATAAAGATTTCTTGCTCTTACCTTTCAATTTTAAAAAATTTATTGGTCAGGCATGGTGGTTCACACCAGTAATCCCAGCACTTTGGGAGGCCAAGGCGGGCAGATCGCTTGAGCTCACGAATTCAAGACCAGCCTGAACAACATAGTGAAACTCCGTCTCTGCAAAAATACAAAACTTAGCCAGGCATGGTGGTGTATGCCTGTAGTCCCAGCTGAGGTGGGAGGATGGCTTGAGCCCAGGAAGTGGAGGTTGCAGTGAGCCAAGATCATGCCACTGCACTTCAGCCTGGTAGAGCCAGACCTTGTCTCAAAAAAGAGAGAGAAAAAAAAAAAAGACCAAAATAATACATGAATAAAGATTTAAAACTCAAAAAGCACACAGCTGAAGCAAAAAACATGCTCACCTCCCCCCAGCCTTCCTGATCTCCAGTTCTCACTACCCAGAAGAAACTATTTTCAGCCCTTTTCATGATTTTTTATATCTGCCTTCATAATTCTAAATAACATGCTAAACAAAACTCCTTGCAACACAATAAAATACAGTTTGTATATTTTATTTTTGAAATCATCCCCTCGGAGTCATTCTACACTGATTGTTCCTGGGCTTGCTGCACAGCTGTAACCCCAGAGCTTCCCTTCTGCATTATTTTGGGTCTTCCCACAATCTCCTGCTAGAGGTTTCTGGTTTTCTGGATCCTGCGTCTTCCTCTGGGTGTTTCAGCCTAATTGATGGAGCACATTCTCCTGTTCCTTCATGAGAAAGAAGGAATAGAAGGTAAAATTTTTGTTACCCTGTGTGTTTGAAATTGTCTTC
Organism: Mandrillus leucophaeus; assembly: GCF_000951045.1. Taxonomy (NCBI): domain Eukaryota; kingdom Metazoa; phylum Chordata; class Mammalia; order Primates; family Cercopithecidae; genus Mandrillus; species Mandrillus leucophaeus. The sequence goes on from NW_012099654.1 coordinate 3,613,124, forward strand.
ATTATATCCTCATATTTGGTTGATAGTTTGTCTGGGTATAAAATTATGGGTGAAAATTGTCCTCTTAGAGGTTGTGGGCATTGGGACATGGTCCTCTAGTGTCCTGTGTTGCTATGCCATTCTGATTTCTGATCCATTGTATGCTTTTGAAGTCTTCTTTTTTTTCTCAGATGTCCTAGACCTTTATCGTGGTATACCTTAGTGTAGATCTTTTTAAAATTCATTGAGCTGGGCAGTCAGTGGTCCTTTTAAATCTAGATGCCCCTGAGGCTCAGTCTGATAATTTTTTTTCTTTTTACATAGTTTCTGCCCTTCATTTTTTTTCTATTCTCTTTTCCTAGAGACCCTTTTAATTGAAAATTTGGGCTCTCAACGAATACTATAATAGTTTTGTCTCTTTTATATTTTCTCTGTCTTTTTGTTCAACTGCCTGAAAATTTTCTTTAATTGTACATTTGATACCTTCTATTGAGATTTAAATTTCTTCTAACATTTTAAATTTTAAAAACATTCTTATCCTCTGCATGTAAAAAGAAAATTATGACATCTTGTTCTTCTTTCATGTATGCAGTGTTTTCTCTTCAGTTTCTGAAAATTTTAATAATACATTTTAAAATGTTTTCTTCTATTCCCTATATTATCTATTTTGTTTGGTTCCTTTTCCACCTTTGTTTTAGTGTCTATGTTTCCTTTTGGAGGCTCCCACAATCTGGTAATCCATTGCTGGAAAGAATGAGACAGGTACTTGTTCTCCCAGTGATAAGAAAGTAAGATGACACAGAAGTACCGTCTCACCATAAACAATTAGAAAACTGAAAGAAAAAAACAGAAGAAACTTTTTTTGGATATAGGCCAGTGGGAAGCATAGGGCTGTGATCATGGAGAAAAGGGGAGCAAGTGACGGGAGCTTTCCACTACGTAGGCCTCTGCCTAGAGATAATGCCTAGACTGAGGTTCACAGAGGGCAATGTGGTTTGGATATTTGTGCCCTCAAAATCCCATGTTTAAATGTGATCCCCAGTGTTGGAGATAGGGCCTAGCAGGAGTTGTTTGGGTCATTAGTGGAGGATCCTTCATGAATGGCTTGGTACCATCCCTTTGGTGATGAGCGAGTTCTTAGTCTATTAGTTCATGCTGAGAGCTAGTGGGTTAAAGGAACCTGGAATCTTCTCCCCTCATTCTTGCTCTCTCTGTCACCATGTGACACATTTGCTCCCTCTTTGTCTTCTGCCAAGAATAAAAGCTTCCTGAGGACTCACTAGAAACTGAGTAGATGTTGGCGCCATGCTTCTTATACAGTCTGCAGAACTCTAAGCCAAATACATCTCTTTCTTTATAAATTACTCAGTCTCAGGTATTCTTTTATAGCAATACAAAACAGACTGATACAGAGGGGAAATCTAAACAGAGACTGTAGTTTGGAGAGGTCAAAGTGGCTAAATTTTTCAGGGCAGAATACCTAAAAGACAGGAATTTCACTGAACTCTGGAAATCTACATGGGGACTCTCTTGAGATTTAGGCTGAAGACCAATCTGTTTATGTATATGGTGAAGTTCCACTAGGCTGGACAAGAACAACCTCCAAGAAGGAAACAACCTCCAAGAAGGAAACCTTCAAGGAGCTTTGAGACAAATAATCTCAGATATCACATAGCACTGAAAACCATTCAGGCTCCCGCCAGTTAGAGTAGAGAGGTCTCATGAATACCCAAGACCCCAGGAGGGCTGGGACTTAAAAGTAGAGCTAAATTGCTTTAGGGTGATAGACTCTAGAACTACCTTAAAAGCTCAAAAGGATAAAACTAATCTAGAAGTAACTGAAACTGCCTGCCAGGAAAAGTTCAATACTCTTTAAAGGAATTCAAAGTTCAGCACTTGACAATATAAAATTCACCGTGTTTGGCATTCAGTCAAAAGTCATGAGCCATGTGCAGAAGAAGGAATGTGAGGCCTATGACTAAATGAAAAATACGTCATTAAAAACAGAAAAGAATTGATAATGATGATGCAAGAACATGAAAGCAGCTGTTATAAATGTGCTTTCTATGCCCAAGGACATGGACATAATGAGAAGTGAAATGGAAGGTACAAAAAATCAAATGGGAGATTTTTAGGGATGAAAAGTATCTGAAACGGAGACTTCCAGTTTCCATTCCGCATGTACAGAGCTTGGAAGTTGCCGCTCCATCCTAACAAGTACAAAGCTGAACAGGCTGAAAAACCTGTAGGATCTGTAGGAGAGGGGAGGACACAGGGCAAACCACTGTCCTCAAGACTGGAAAGACACAGAGGCCACTGGAAGGAGTCACAGCTTACTGGGCAGAGACTCAAGAGCAGAAACTGCTGCAGGCACCGGTCTTAGGAGGGAAAACCTGAACTATAATTGATGAATTTCTGGAGGCTCGGCATGGACAAGTCTGAACGTTAAAAACTCCAGGAGGGGGCCGGGCGCGGTGGCTCACGCCTGTAATTCCAGCACTTTGGGAGGCCGAGGCGGGCGGATCACGAGGTCAGGAGATC
>NW_012099654.1:3616608-3620885 GCF_000951045.1 Mandrillus leucophaeus
TTGTTATTAAAAGGTACTCATGCTACCTGCGTAGTGTTATTTGAAAGCAGACTTGGATTCATTGTAAATCCTTTTTGCAAACTCCAGGGTAACCACTAGAAAAAGTAAATAAACAAGTGTAACTAAATGCCAAAAAAGGGAGAGAAAATAGAATAATATAAATGTCCAATTAAAATCATATGAAGGGCTAGGCACAGTAGCTCATGCCTATAATCCCAGCACTTTGGGAGGCCAAGGCAGCTGAATCACTTGAGGTCAGGAGTTCAAGTCCAGCCTGGTCAACGTGGCAAAACCTCATCTCTACTAAAAATACATACATCAGCCAGAAATGGTGGTACTCACCTGTAATCCCAGCTACTCAGGAGGCTGAGACAGGAGAATTGCTTGAACCGGGGAGGCGGAGGTTGCAGTGAGCTGAGATCACACCACTGCACTCCAGCCTAGGCAACAGAGTGAGATGCTGTCTCAATAATAAATAAATAATAAAATAAAATCACAAAAGGACTGACTCTACTATGGGTCATGCCTGTTAGTTAGCTCTGCTCTGCAAGAAGTAATAAAGAAGATAAATAAAATACAATAAAATCACAAAAGGCAGAAAAAGAATAGAAGGCAAAAACAGAAAAAAAGAACAAGGGCAACAAATAGAAAATAATAACAAATATGGTAGATATTAATCCAACTATTTCAACAATTACTTTGAAAACCAGTAGTCTAAATACACCAATTAAAAGACAGATTGTCAAAGTTCATCAAAAAAACAAGACGCAACTCTATGTTATCTATAAGAAAACTGCTTTAAATATAATAGCACATACACACTAAATTTAAATGAACGGAAAATAGCATATGATGTTAACACTAATCAAAAGAAGGGAAGAGTAGCTATATTAATTTCAGACAAAACAGACTTCAAAGTAAGAAAAATTATTGGGGATTAAGAAGGGCAAAATGATAAAGGGGTCAGTTCCCCAAGAAGACATAACAATCCTTGACATGTACATACCTAACAACAGAGCATCAAGCTACATGAGGCAAAAACTGAGAACTGCAATGAGAAATTGATGGACCCACTATCATAGTTGGAGACTTCAACACCCTTCTATCAGCAATGGACAGATCCAGAAGGAAAAAAAATCAGTTGAGATATAGTTGAACTCTGTTATATATCTATAATGCTATCAATCAACTAGATGTAATTGACTATTTCATCCAACAACAGCAGGATATACTTTCTTCTCAAGCTTACATAGAACATTCACCAAGACAGGCTATGTTCTGATCCGTAAAACATACTCTAGTAATTTTTTTTTGAGATTGAGTCTCACTCTGTCACTGTATTAGTCAGGGTTCTCTTAGAGGGACAGAACTAATAGCATATATAGATATATAGATATACAGATATATGGAAGTGCTGGGATTACGGGTGTGAGCCACTGCGCCCAGCCCTTCATTATCCTTTTAATGTCCATGGGATCTATAGTGATGTCCCTTCCCTCTTCCATTTCTGGTGTTAGTAATGCATGTCCTCTCTTTTTCTTAGTCAGCTTGGCTAGAGGCTTATCAAATTTATTGATCGTTACAAAGAACCAGCTTTTAATTTAATTGATCTTCTCTACTGATTTTCTGTTTTCAATTTCATTGATTTCTGCTCTAATTCTTATTATTTCTTTGGATTTACTTTACTTTTTCTAGTTTCCTAAGGTGGAAACTTAAATTACTGATTTTAGATCTTTCTTCTTTTCTAATATATGCATTCAATGCTATACATTTCCCTCAAAGCACTGCTTTTTCTGTAGCACATAAATTCTGATAAGTTGTGTCTTCATTTTCATTTGGTTCACAAATTTTTAATTTTTTCTTGAGCTTTCTTTGACACGTGTTATTTAGAAGTGTGTTGTTTAATTTCCATGTATTTTGGGATTTTCCAGTTAATTTTCTGTTACTGATTTTTAGTTTAACATTGTGATCTGAAATCAGGCATTGGTGTAAATTCTATTATTTTAAATTTGTTAGGCTGGGCACAGTGGCTCATGCCTGTAATCCCAACACTTTGGGAGGCCAAGGTGGGTGGATCATCTGAGGTCAGGAGTTCGAGACCAGCCTAGCCAACATGATGAAACCTCATTTCTACTAAAAATACAAAAATTAGCCAGTGTGGTAGCACATGCCTATAATCCCAACTACTTGGGAGGCTGAGGCATAAGAATCGCTAAAAATACAAAATTAGCCAGGTGTGGTGGTGCACACCTTTTCCCAGCTACCTGGGAGGCTAAGTCACAAGAATCAGCTGAACCTGGGAGGCAGAGGTTGCAGTGAGCCAAGATCACGCCACTGCACTCCAGCCTGGGCAACAGAGTGAGACTCTGTCTCAAACAAACAAACAAACAAACAAACGGATAATGAAGGAATACAATGAACAACTCTAAGCCCACAAACTTGATAACGTAGATTAAATGAAGTAATTCCTTGAAAGACACAATCTGCCAAATCTCACACAAGAAGAAATAGATAATATAAATAGCCCTATATCTATTAAAGAAATTGAATCAATTAACAACCTTCTAAAATGGAAAGCACTATGCTCAGATGGATTCACTGATGACCTCTACCAAATATTTAAGGAAGAAATTATACTAATTCTTTACAGGCAAACTAAATAAAAGATATTCCATATTAATGTACCAGAAGACCCAATATTGTCCAGATGTCAGTTCTTCCCAACTTAATCTATATGTCCAATGCAATCCCAATCAAAATCCTAGCAAGTTATTTTGCAGATATCAACAAACTCATTTTAAGATTTATACAGAGATGCAAAAGACCCAGAATAGCCACACAATATTGAAAGAGATGAACAAAGGTGAAGGACTGACACTACCTGACTTCAAACCTTACTATGAAGTTATAATAAAGTTAGTATGGTGTTGGCAGAAGGATAGACAAATAGATCAAATGGAACAGAATTGAGAGCCCAGAAATAGACTCACATAAATATAGTATACTGCTCTCTGTCAAATGAGAAAAGCAACAGAATACAGCAAAGATAGTCTCTTCAACAAATGGTGCTGAAACAGCTAGACAGCCACATGCAAAAACATATATCTAGACATAAACCTTACATTCTTCACAAAATTAACTAAAAATGATGCTAGATCTAAATATAAAACACAAAACTATATAAACTTACAGGAGAAAATCGAGATAACCTTGGGTATGGCAGTGACTTCTTAGATACAACACCAACGGCATGATCCATGACAGAAATAATTGATAAGCTGGATTTCATTAAAATTTATAACTTCTGCTCTATGAAAGAAAATGTCAAGAGAAGGAGAAAACAAACCACAGACTGGGACAAAATATTTCCAAAAGACACCTCTGCTAATGGACTCTTATCCAAAATACACAAAGAGCTCAACAATATGAAAACAAACAACCCAATTTTAAAAATGGGCCAACGACCTTGACATACACCTCACCAAAGAAGATATGTAGATGAAAAATAAGCATATAAAAAGATGCTCTACATCATCTGTCAAAGGGGAAATGCACTACATATCTACTAGAATGGCCAAAATCCGGAACACTGACAACACCATATGCTGGCAAGGGTGTGGAGCAACAGGAACTCTTACTCGTTGCTGCAGTGCTGATGGGAGTGCAACATGGTCCAGCCATGTTAAAAGACAGTTTAGCAGTTTCCTACAAAACTAAAAATACTCTTACCATATGATCCAGCATTGTATTCTTTGGTATCTACCCAAAGAAGCTAAAAATGTATATCCATGTGAAAAACTGCACGTGGATGTTTATAGCAGCTTTGTTCACAAATGCCAAAATCTGGAAGCAACCAAGATGTCCTGCGGTGTGTGAATGAATCAACTGTGGTATATCCAGACAATGGAGTATTATTCAGTGCTAAAAAGAAATGAGCTATCAAGCCATGAAAAGATATGGAAGAATCTTAGATGTATATTACTAAATGAAAGAAGGCAACCTGAAAAGGCTACATACTGTGTGTTACCAACTAAATGACATGTTGGAAAAGGCAAAACTATGGAGACACGAAAAAGATCAGTGGTTGCCAGGGGCTAGTGGGGAGGGAGGGACAAATAGGTGGAGTCCAGAGGATTTTTAGGGAAGTAAAACTATAGTTGGCCCTTTAACAATGAGGGATTGATATACATGGATATTCTTTTCAACAATATGCATAGATTGAAAATACAGTACTTGTGGGATGCAAAGCCTAAGTATATGGACTGCCAACTTTTCAT
>NW_012099654.1:3623285-3634448 GCF_000951045.1 Mandrillus leucophaeus
CGAGTTAATGGGTGCAGCACACCAACATGGCACAAGTATACATATGTAACAAACCTGCACGTTGTACACATGTACCCTAGAACTTAAAGTATAATAAAAATAACAATAATAATAATGGCCATTCTGACTGGTGTGAGGTGGTACCTCACTGCGGTTTTGATTTTCATTTCTCTGATGATTAGTGATGATGACCATTTTTTCATGTTTGTTGGCTGCTCATATAGCTTTTTTAAACAACCAAAAGCAGAGAGAATTCATTGCCAGTGGGCCTGCAATACAAAACAATGTTAAAGGAAGTTCTTCAAGAGGAAATAAATTGATACCAAATGGAAATTTGAATTTACACGTAAGGATGAAGAATGCCGGCCAAGCATGGTGGCTCATGTCTCTAATCCCAGAACTTTGGGAGGCTGAGGAGGGAGGATTGCTTGAGGTCATGAATTCAAGACCAGCCTGACAACATAGCCAGATCCCATCTCTACAAAAAATTTAAAAATTAGCGAGGCATGGTGGCATGCACCTGTAGTCCTAACTATTTAGGAGGCTAATGCAGGAGGCTCCTTTGAGTCCAGGAGTTCGATGTTACTGTGAGCTATGATTGCACCACTACACTCCAGCCTAGATGACAGAGTAAGACCATGTCTCTAAAATAAATAAATAAATGAAAATAAAATGTACAAAAAGGAATGAAGAATGCTGAAAATTATAAATATGTAGGTAATTATAGAAGACTTTTTTTCTTATTTTAAATTTTATTTTGAATATAATTAGTTACATTTAAAAAAAAAGAAGTATTGCAGGGGTTAAAATACCTATAAAGTAAAATTTATGACAATACTAACATGCAAAAAAAAAAAAAAATAAGGATATAGGCAATTTGTATAACACTCTCAACTGATTTGACTAACTGACAACTATAGAACATTCCACCCAACAACAGAATACACATTCTTTTTAAGTGAACATAAAACATTCACCAAAGTAGAACATATTCTGAGCCATAAAACAAGTCTTAATACATAAAAAAGATCAAAATTATACAAAGCATATTATCTGACCACAACACAATTAAACTTAAAACCAATAACAGAAAGATACCTGGAAAAACCCCAAATACTTGGAAATTAAGCAAACATACTTCTAAATAACCCATAAGCCAAGGAAGAAAATCACGAGAGAAATTAGAAAATATTTTGAACCGAACAAAAGTGAAAGCCCCACATAATTACATTTGTGGGATGCAGCTATCTCAGTGATTTAAGATAATTTTTAGCATTAAATGCTGCCTTTAGAAAACAAAAAGGGTCAAAAATTAGTGTTCTAAGTTTCCACCTTAAGAAACTAGAAAAAGAAGGGCAAATTAAACCCAAAGTAAGCAGAAGAAAGGAAATAAGATCAGAAATCAATGAAATAGAAAATGGACAAAGAATAGAGCAAATCAATCAAACTAAAAGTTGGTTCTTTGAAAAGATCAGGAATGAGGCACTTACAAGAAGGTGTTGAGGGATAGGTTTTATTAAAGTAGAGTTTCTCAGGCTTAGTTGTACATTGAAATCACCTGGGGAACATTTAAAACTGCTGAGTTGGGGCTGTACGTCTGACTAATTTAGTCAGAATCTCCAGGCATTAGCACATGTGAAAGCTTTCCAGGTGATTCTAATGTTTGAGCTGAGTTTGAGAACCATCTTTAAGAGATGAGGCAAGGCCCAGTCTCTTCACAGTAGAATACCACCCCACACCCAACTACCCACTTGTCGGGATCTAACTTGGACTGGTCAGAGGCTCCAAAGTCAAATTCCCTCATCTCCTGCATGGATTTTATATGCCTGGCTGCTGGTGCTCCGAGGGTGCAGCAGGAGGAGGAGGATGAAATCTCTTCATTTGGTAGGTAGACTTTCACCCAGTTTCAATAGGGTGTCTCAGGCCTGGCTTGGATCCCTAAGTCTTCTCTGATTTGGTTTGTCCACAGAGTGAACCTCCAGTCTCCTGCCAGGATTGGGGAGAGGGCATCATCTGTTGTATAGGTCAAGGAGGAAATCTGGGAGTCTTGCTGCTCCCATTTATTTAAGCTGTCTTGTTTTCAGCCCTTCTCTGCACCCCTGCTTTCAGAGTCCCGGGTTCTGCCATGTTTGGCAGAGTGAGTTACCTTCTTGCTGCCTTCTCCTACGGCAGGCTTGGGGTTCTGTTTCCTTTGGTTTGATAAATCAGTCTGACATGCACATTCTTCTCTTTCCAGCTCCCAATTTTTTTTTCTGTTGATTTTTTTTTTTGTCTCAGTTGTCTCCATTTCCAATCCCTTAGAACTTGCGGTTTGCCTTCTTTCCCCCTTTACTATCACTTTAGTGGGATTTCATGAGAAAATGGAGATGCAAGTAAGTGTCTAATCTGCCACATTTAACCAGAAATTTTCCAGAGCCTTTTTAAAAAATCAGAGCACTTAATAATTATGGTAAAAGAGAAACATTTGACAAATTACATTTAGTAGAGTTTAATTGAGCAAAACATGAATCAGGCAGTTCTCAGCACCAGAACAGTTTCAGAGAAACTGGGGCTCCGACAGAGTTTAATACTCTGGTCGAATAACACTTATAAACAGAAACAGAAATGCGATGTACAGGAAATGGAAGTGAGGTACAGAAACAACTGGACGGGTTACAGTCCAGTGTTTGCCTTATTTGAACATGAGCAGGTGACTGCCTGCTACTGACTGAAGCATGGCTGCTGTGATTGGCCGAGACTCAGCTAGCTGTTAGAAAAGCATACTCCTAAGCTGGGTTTTCAGTTTATTACGTACTAAGTTTGGTTGCAGTTGTTATGTAAGGACTCAAATATGCCAGTATGGTGGCTTTTCTCAGGCCAAATTTAGTTTAACAATGGTAATCACTTTTAGCTCAGTTACCTTCGCAGGAATGCAGAATGAGAGCTGTGCTGGTCTCCGGGATATAAGAGTACAATTACAGCAGATAATAATGGTTTTCCTGCTCATATTTCACAATTTTAATTCTCTAAATAAAATGAAATTGGATTGCAGAACTCCAAATCTAGTGCTTTTAGAATTGATTGCAAAGATTATTTTATATATATATAGATAGATAGATAGATAGATAGATAGATAGATAGATAGATAGTATTTTGTTAGTAAGAGTTAAACCTGCCTCATTCTCATGTGTTTTGTTCTCCCATAATGCTTCTGGTGGTAGCAATCCTACTATGTTGTATTGACCAGAAAAAAAAAGAAAAAGAATATGTAACTTTCTGTCTTCTCATTAGGAAGTCATAGTAGGCCTGTCGTTTCCTGGATGTCAGAAGCGTGTCTGTACTGGTTCACTCTCAATACTCTTCCCTTGGGTTTTTAACCTTACGTTTGAACCAAGGGAAAAGCTGTTGGTCATTGCAGCCATGGACTTCACACCACAAAGCTACTGGCAAAGCAGTGGATTAAGCACGTACCCGGGATGGAGACCACCTGGGTTCTAGCCTGGGCATTGCCACTCTCTAACCTGATGACCCTGAGCAAGACAGGCCCCCTCTCTGGCCTTCTGGGTTTTGCAGAATAAAGGGATGATTTGGATAACATCTCTGGATCTTTCTAGCTTGACAAATGTTGTCTATACCAATTCTTACTGACAATAAACGTCCCCAGAAGGATGTAAAAACGTAATTTGCTTTTATAGGGAAATGACCCAGAAGGGCTGGGCTGGGCCTAGCTCTACCTTCACCACCTCTTTCACTGGTGGTGTCCTGAGGGTAGTGATCACTTCTGGCATTTCAATGCTTACATAGAATTGGCCCAAATATTGCTCCCTCTTCTCAGGTATCCCAGCCTGGGGCTAAAAGTATGTCTTTGTGCTTTTATGCCAGGTTCCAATCCCTGTCAGTTATGGTTTGTGGGTTTATTTCAAACAAAACAAATATAATGATTATATTTGGGCTTGAGGTCATTTTGGGGTTCTGAGATACTCCCCACTCATAACTAAGGCAAGGTCTGGAGCTAGAGGAAATAAACAGCCTTATAGACAAATTACATGAAGCTGTGCAGATGAGTGGGCACCTGCCTGGCCCGGTTGGTTGTAATGTGCCGGGCATGCACTATATGAAACGGGCCACTTGCAGGGTATTATGGGTTGAATTATGTCCCCCAAAAAAGCAATCTTGAAATCCTGACCCCATGTGACCTTATTTGGAAATAGGGTAATTGGATGTAGTGAATTATGATGAGGTCCTGCTGGAGTAGTGTGAACTTTTAATCCAATATGACTGGTGTCTTTATAAGAAGATGCTGAGAAAATATAAGAGAAGGAGACACTGTGAAGATGGAAGTAGAGACTAGAGTGATGCGGCTGTAAGCCAAGGAATGCCAAGGACTGCTGGCCACCACCAGAAGCTAGGAAGAGGCAGGGGAGGAGTCTATCCAGAGTCTCAGAGGGAGCCTGGCCTTGTGAACACCTTGATTTTTGAGACTCTTAGCCTCCAGAGCTGTGACAGAAAGTGTCCCTGTTGTCTTCAACTACCCAGTTTGGGTGGCTTACTTTATTATGGCAGCCGTAGGAAACTAATACGTAGCCAAGGTCAAGTCACCTTTGGCCATCACTAGCTATCATTCCAATTAAAAAGGCATCAAAGAAATGTTTAAACCTGGTAAGCTTTGAAAATAATCAAATGATCATCAATATTTAAACCCTCAAGGTAGCCAATGAATGAAATGGAAAATTTTATACTTTCCAAGATGAATCCCTGCCATCGACCCATCTATATTTAAAACATTGGACTTTGCTTCTTGGGTCTTACTGACATTCTGTCAACAAATGATTAAGTATGTATCAAGTGCCAAGAACTGTGCTAGGTGCTAGAGATACAGATATCAACAGGGAACAATATGTACCCCACTCCCTCCCAGAGTTCACATTCTTGTGAGAAACACGGACATTAAATATACTATTTCAAATAATAAATTGAAAGATTATATCCATGGAAAGGACCACAGTAGACAAGTTCAAGATGCCATGTCTGCATGTGATGGGAAATCTGACTGGCAGTGTAAATGTTAACCCCTGCTTTCCAAAAAACCTCACTAAGCCAGCCTGATTTGTAGTCTTTGCTCAAATACTCCCACCGTGGCTGATGTCAAGCTCTCCTGCCACCACAGCAGGGTTAGCTAGCACAGGATGCACACACAGTAGCAGGCCACTCCATTCTATTTCCACCACACATTCCATTCTATTTCCATTGTGACCTCAGGAGCATAAATGTAGAATGTAATAAAATAATTAGAACATGAAAAGTTTTGAGTGTTTATTGCATTTGTTTTTATTATAACTTAATTGTAAATGTATGCCACTTAATTTATAATGCAATGTTTAACAATCGGCTTGCAAAATTCCACCTTTCGCCAACTGGGAATAAGTTTGGAGCAGAGGGTTAAGGAAGGCTTTCCCGTGGAGGTGACACTTAAAATGATGAACGTATTAGAATTAGTGAAGTAGAGAAGAGAGGAAGATGACCATTGCAGGCAGGGACCATGGCAAGTGAGAAGTTCCTGGGATTTAAGAGAGCCTGGTATACCTGAGAAACTGAAGGCAGAAAAGGTGAGGAAAAATAAGGAAAAATGAGGCCAAAAGGAGGACAGGGACCAAATCATGCATAGCCTTGTAGTCCATAGCGAGGATTTTGAACTTTATCTTTTTTTTTTTTTTTTTTTTTTTTTTCCCTGAGACGGAGTCTCGCTCTGTCTCCTGGGCTGGAGTGCAGTGGCGCAATCTCGGCTCACCGCAAGCTCCGCCTCCCGGGTTCACGCCATTCTCCTGCCTCAGCCTCCGGAGTAGCTGGGACTACAGGCGCCTGCCACCGCGCCCGGCTAATTTTTGTATTTTTAGTAGAGACTGGGTTTCACCGTGTTGACCAGGATGGTCTCGATCTCCTGACCTCGTGGTCCTCCCACCTCGGCCTCCCAAAGTGCTGGGATTACAGGCGTGAGCCACAGCGCCCGGCCTGAACTTTATCTTAAATACAGTGGGAAACTATTGAAGGTGTGAAGCAAGGGAGTCATTATCAGATTTAGGTATTTAAAATATCCTTGTGCTCTGTGCATGGAATAAAACACTCAAAAGTAGATGTAAGACACTTCGAGCACAAGCACCAGAAGAAAAAGATGAATTGGACTTCAACAAAGTGAAAAACTTTTATACATTGTTGGGGCTCAAAAACCGATACCCCAAAGTATGGCGCTTTGACCTGCTGAACTGAGCAAGAAGCCTCCAGGTCTCTGTGACCTTCCCCCGCCTCCTGCCTCTCCATCCTTTGTCTCTCCCTAAGCTCAGGATGAAGTTCTCTAAGTTCTCAAATCTGCCTAAAGCCTGGACTCACCAAGGAAGAAAGCAATTGCTCTTTCATCTAGGCCGCCAACATGCCATCCAGACTGAGGAAGACCCGGCAACTTCGGGGCCACCTGAGCCACGGCCACCGCCGCACAGGGAAGCACCAGAAGCACCCCAGAGGCCATGGTAATGCTGGTGGTCTGCATCACCACAGGCTCAGCTTCGACAAATACCAGCCAGGCTACTTTGGGAAAGTCGGTATGGGGCATTACCACTTAAAGAGGAACCAGAGCTTCTGCCCACGTGTCAACCTTGACAAACTGTGGACTTAGGTCAGTGAGCAGACACGGGTGACTGCTGCTAAAAACTAGACTGGGGCCGCACCCATCATTGATGTGGTGCGATCGGGCTACTGCAAAGTTCTGGGAAAGGAAAAACTCCCAAAGCAGCCTGTCATCGTGAAGGCCAAATTCTTCAGCAGAAGAGCTGAGGAGAAGATTTAAGGGAGTCAGGGGTCCTGTGTCCTGGTGGCTTGAAGCCACATGGAGGGAGGTTCCTTAAATGCTAACTACTTCTAAAAAAAGAAGAAGAAAATAATTACTTCTGGTCCCTTCCTTGGGTTTTCATTAACTGAACTCATATCGCAGAAAGACTGAAATCTGTTAACACACCTGGACAGACTTTTGTCACAAACCATTGTCGGCTCTGTGGGTTCAGCAGACTTTGTCCTTCAAACAGACTTTGTTCTTCAAGCCCATTGAATTCCCCTAAAAATCCGTTACTATCCCCACTAAAATTATCCACGATTCTTTGTCTCCCTTCCCCACTAAGAAGAAGGGAATGTAACTATCTGTGCCCCATTGTGGGGTTGGGCAATCATTCTATGGTTTTTTCCCATGCAGGCTAACAAGTTTGCATATCATTTTCCCCTATTAATCTGCCTTTTTTCAGGTGATTTTTCAGCAGACCTTCAGAGGGCAAAGGGGAAATTTTCCCTTGGCCCCTGTAGCATCAAAGGATACTACCAAGAGACTGAAAAGACAATTCACAGAACAGAGAAAATATTCACCAAATCACACATCTGATAAGGGTCTAATATCCAGAATATATAAAGGACGCTTACAACTAAAAACCAAACAATTCCATTTTAAATGTGCAGGTGGAGGCTGGACGTGGTGGCTCACACCTGTAATCCTCAGCCTTGGGAGGCTGAGGTGGGCGGATCACTTGAGGTCAGGAGTTCAAGACCAGCCTGGCCAACATGGTAAAACGCTGTCTGTACTAAAAATACAAAAATTAGCCAGGCATGGTGGCATACGCCTGTGATCACAGCTACTTGGGAGGCTTAGGCAGGAGAATTGCTTGAACCTGGCAGGTGGAGGTTGCAGTGAGCCAGGATCATGCCACTGCTCTCCAGCCTGGGTGACAGAGTGAGGTGCCATTTTTTTAAAAAGTAAGTAAAATGTGCAGCTGGGTGTGGTGGCTCATACCTGCAATCCCAGCATTTTGAGAGGCTGAGGCAGGAGGATTGTTGAGGCCAGAAGTTCAAGACAGGCCTGGGCAACAGAGTTAGACCCTATCTCTACAAAAAATTTAAAAATTAGCTGTGCATGGTGGCATTCACTTGTAGCCCAACCGACTTGGGAAGCTGAGGTGGGAGGATCGCTAGAGCCCAGGAGGTTGAGGCTGCAATGAGCTATGATCATACCACTACACTCCAACCTGGGTGACAGAGCCCTGTCTCAAAAAACTAAAAATAAATAAAAATGGACAAAGGGCTCGAATAGACTTTTCTCCAAAGAAAAAGTGTATACAGTGGCCAACAAAGGAAATGATAAGATGCTGAACATCATGGGTCAGGAGGGAAATATAACTTAGAACCACAGTGAGATACCACTTCATGCCCACTAGGGTGACTATAATTAAAAACAATACCAGAAAATAATAAGTGTAGTGAGGATGCAGAAAAATTGGAACCCTCATACATTGCTGGTGGAAACGTAAAATTATGTAGCTGCTGTGGAAAATTGTTGATTGTTCTTCAATAAGTTAAACACAGATTACCATATGACCCAGCAATTCCTCTCAAGTATATAACCCTGAAAATTTAAAAGAGATGGTCAAACAAAAACATATACACAAATGCTCGTAGCAACATTATTCACAATAGCTAAAAGATAGAAACAACCCAAATGTCCCTCAACTGATGAATACATAAGCAAAATGTGGTATATCCACACACTGGAATATTATTTGGCCACAAAAAGAATAGTACTGATACATGCTACAACATGGATGAACCTTGCAAACATCCTGAATGAAAGAAGTTAGACACAAATGCCACTATTATATTGTTTCATTTTTATGAAATATCCAGAATAGGCAAATCTAGAGACACAAAGCAAATTAGTGCCTTGAGCTGGAGGAAGGGAGGAATAGGAAGTGCTGCTTAATGAATATGGGACTTTCTTTTGGGGTGATGAAAAGATTCTAGAACTAGACAATGGTGATGTTTGCACGACATTGTGAATGTGTTAAACCCCACTGAACTGTATACTTCAAAATGGTTAAAATGACCAAGTGTGGCAGCTCACGCCTGTAATCACATCTTGACAAAAAATAAAATAAAAATTAAAAAGATTGGGAGGCTGAGGCAGGAGAGTCACTTGAACCCGGGAGGCAGAGGTTGCAGTGAGCCGAGACTGTGCCGCTGCACTCCACCCTGAGTGACAGAGTAACACCCTGTCTCAAGAAAAAAAAAGAATTTAATAAGATGGTTAAAATGGTAAATTGTATGTGTATTGTGCCACAGTTTCTTTTTAAGATTTTTTTTTTTATAAAAGTTTATTCTTAAATGTACAACAGCTCCAAGACAACACTTAATTCCAGCTTTAGGTGGCAAAAGATGTCATGGCAGGGAATATAGGCGTTTAAATAAGGATGAAATAAAGGGTCACCATCTCCTCAGGCACAAGGAACAGCTTACTTTTTGCCAGATTTCTTAATTCCACCTGTGGCCAAGGGCCCCTTCCCCGCGGCCTTTGCTTTTAGCTCCTCGAGTTTCTTCTGCTCCTCTTTTTGTTTCTGCTTGAAAGCCTTATCTTCCTCGTCCATCTCCTTGGCCTGCTTCTTAGGCTGTTTCAGTGGCTTCTTCTTGCCACCTTCGTGGCCAGACATGGTGCCTGCCGCCCCTTCCCCCTGTGCCACAATTAAAAAAAAAATGAATGCAAGGAGCCTGCGAGGAGATATTTGGTAGGCAGAATTGTGGAGACTGGGAGTGAAAAGAGTCAGTCAGTGGTATCCACCAAGTTTCTGACAATAGCAACACATGGGTGGCGATGCTATTTATCAAAATTGGAAATTCCAAAGGTAGAAATGGAAAGACTTAGAGTTCCTTTTTGGGCATGTTGTGACTGAATTGCCCGAGAAGCATCTTAGCAGAATTTCAGGAGGCAGTCGGCTACCTGCTATGTCTTCCTCATGCTTGTGACCTCGTATTTCCAGATGGCTGCTGCGTTTCTAGGCTTCCTGTCCCTGTGCCATCAGAAAAGAAGGTGTGAGGGAGGAGTGCAGGAGGGCAAGAGAAAAATGTCTTCCCAGAAACTCAGCATATGTCTCAGTGGTCAGGTGAGTGTCCCCTGGCCACCCTTTGCTGCAGGGAATGGGGTGGGGGAGTAATTTTACTCAGCACCATCCAAGGTAAATAAAGCTGGACACTAAAGTGGTAAGGACAGCTTTTAGCCCATAATATTACAATTGTAGTAGGGAAGAAGGTCCAGTGTGAACTGAACTCAACTCTGATTTGCACAGAAGTAGTGGGTATTTTAAAGGGAGAATGGGCCTGGTGCTGTGGTTCACACCTGTAATCCCAGCACTTTGGGAGGTGCAGGCAGGAGGAGTTGAGACCTTGTCACTACAAAAAAATAATAATAATAAATTATCCAGGTGTGATGGCACATGGCTGTGGGCAACAAAATGAGACCCTGTCTCGATAAAAAATAAAGGGAAAGTGAGGCAGCAGGGAGGGTCTGAGTGGGGCTCAGTAGAATTAGGGTGAAAAATTACAAGGGTTGGTCAGTATAAATGCCCATGAGGCAGCTGCATCTGCCACCTGGCATTTATCAAAGTTAGGATGCCACACAGGCTGGGAGACAGAGGCCCCTTCCTTCCTGATGATTATCATTGTAAAGGGATTACCTTCACATGCTTGAGGAAGACACCCCTGAGTTGTAGGTGATACCTAGACATCTCAAAGGGGCAGCGAGAGGATCCTCAATTGTAAGCCCTTTGTAGTAAATGCTCTGAAAGTGGTGGGGCTTATCCTCAGGGGTTGGCTAAAAACAAATAGTGAATTCTCCTCGAAACCTTTTCTTTTCTCAGGCAGGTACTTTAAGGGGGCCTAGGGTCATCCTGGGGTGCAGCCTGGAGCTGTTAGAAACGACCCTAGTGTCTGGTCAAGTCTTTTAATATGGAGGGTATGTTCCATTCTCCATAATGGGATTATTATGCATTATATGCCTGTATCAAAATATCTCATGTACTCCATAATATATGCACCAAGGTAAGTGCATAAGTATATGCACCTACTATGCATTAAACATAAAAATACATCTTGCAGTCAAAGATTTTTTAAAAATGCATGGGCCGGGCACGGTGGCTCACACCTGTAATCCCAGCACTTTGAGAGGCCAAGGCCAGCAGATCACAAGACCATCGTGATCCAGAAGCCAGGAGATCAAGACTATCCTGGCTAACACAGTGAAACCCCATCTCTACTAAAATACAAAAACAAAATTAGCCGGGCATGGTGGTGGGCGCCTGTAATCCCAGCTACTTGGGAGGCTGAGGT
>NW_012099654.1:3639203-3642192 GCF_000951045.1 Mandrillus leucophaeus
GACAGAGTGAGACCCTGTCTCAAATATAAAATACACATATATATATGCATATATATGGAGGGTAAAGGGTGGAAATCATTTGCGCCAAGAGTCTGTCATTCTTATAGGCCAAGGCTGAGGCCTAACCAAGAAGAGGGCTCAGAGAGGCCTGGCTAGAGTTTGACCAGGGAAAGGATTTTTGTCAGGTTGTGCCACTGCCACTCCTAAACAAAACTGTTTCTGCTTTATGAAGAAGAGGCTGGAATGGATATCAGAGAGGCAAATATCAGCATCTTTCTTACCGTGTAATTAATGTTGTGAACAATTTCAGCAGAATTTGGACAGGAAGTCTTGAAAATAATATCAGGTGGAGATGGAATATCTTCTTGTCTGAGGCTGAGTGATTTCAATTCCTTTCATCTTTCCTCATTGTTTGTTCATATTTGTCAAAAATGTAATCATTTCAATAACTTTTCCCCAAGTCACTTTGACTTTCCAACATCCCCTGTGAGCTCAGATTTGGAGTCACCTTTCTTGTAAAGGAAGGATAGTAAGGTAGGTGTGTAAGGTTCTGTAAGGTATGTGTGTTGGTGCTGTGCTCTAGGAAAGCAAAGTGAAATAACCACACAGGTGAGAGACTGAGAAAGAGAAGAAACACCTGAGTAATGTAGTCCCTTTAAAATCATCAGGCCCAGCAAAGCATAGGAATGAGGCATCAGTCATGTGCCACTTCCCCGCCTCGAGCTGAATAATCGTCTCTTGAAACCGCCTGCTGTGTGGACTCTAAACTGAGTGTCGCCACTTAGCAATGCCATACTCTGAACACCATAACTCATACCCTATAGTTTAACAATGTGTATAGCCAATACTGATGAATGTTATTTCTGGGAACCAATGAAAATTCTGAAAAACAACATTTGTAATCACCTCCTCTCCTGATTTGTCTTTTTTTCTTTAAAAACTCATGTCTGCCCTTTGTTCTCTGGAGCACTCCCCAAAGCAACTTGGAAGAGTTTCTCAGTCTGCAATCCCCACCCTTGGCCCAAATAAACTCTCTACTGTTAGGCAGGAATCTAGACCCAACATGGCGGCGTTACCCGGCATAGCAGGCCTTTTGTTAAAGACTCCCTTCACCCTTGTAGACACCCACAGACTTACATGTGTCAGAGTTCTGGTTGGGCAACCACACTCCCCCATGACCCGCAGCTCACCTGCATTTTACAAGTTCGTAAACAGCTGTTTCAGTTAAACAGTTTCCAAAGACCCCTTCTTCGTGACATTGCAGTTTCAAGACCCCCCAGGACTTGTTTTTGCACAACCAACTTCCCCATCGCTCAAGCTATAAAAGGTCCCTACCCTCCTCCCTCAGTGCGACTTCCTCGGCCCGCACTTTTGGACCGAGGAACCTCGCCCGTGAGTCCTAACAAAGGCTATTCTCACTGCCATTTGCCTTGTGTCTTCGTTCCCGGTTCGGCTCCAGCCTCAGTTTACCTTTACATCTACCTATATTAATTTTCCTCAATTTCTTTCTTTAGGTCAATGCTGTGTTCTGACAAAGATTCTTTGCTTGGAGAAATGTTAGGCTCCTAAACCTTTTAGAATCTATCAGTGTACTTCCTTGGAAAATCCAGTTTTAGCAAAGAGCCAAGCTAAGTCAGTTTCACAAGAATCCCCGCCAACATCCACCCTTGATATCTGATCAGGTTCCTCATCCTCCACCATCCCCCAGGTGAGGTCTGATTACCCTGGCCTGTCTTCAGCAAGAATCCTGTTAGGCCTGTCTAGTCAGAATCCTCCTTACCCCTGATGTTCCTTCTTAGTAGTTTTCCATGCACTGGTCCCCATCCTCCTCCTTGGCTATAAATGTCCGCTTGCTCATGCTGTATTCAGAATTGAACTCAATCTTTCTCCCCCACTCCAAAACCTCATTGCAGTGGTCACTATACCTATAGCGAGGGCCTCAGTAAAGTCTTCCTTACTGTGCTTTAATAAGAAGAATTGAATAATCTTTTCTTTAGCAGTTCCTAACTTTTGTTTGACACATAGGATATTAATAGCATGTGGAACCAGGAAGGTTTCAGTTACCCATGACTTGGTGATAATAACATTCTTATTCTATCCCAGCTAGAATTTTCATTGTTTGGCCTCTGCTCAAAGATGGGAACATTTAAGGAATAAAACAACCTTTCAGCTCTTCATGTGTAAGCCTAACCTAAACCAAATTTAGTTTTCAGTTATAAAAAACATGCCATTTAAAAAATGTCAACCAACACAAAATGACTGAATTTTTACACTTTACTTTTAAAATGTGAACACCCTTAGAAACCTCAGGATTGCTATTCCAGGCACACACACATAGAGGAGTGTTTATTTCACAAAGGCGGGTGTTGACTACTAGAAATAAGTCATATATTTGAGAAGCATTAGGGCAAGCAGTGTCTCAAGAGGCCAGTGTTTAATGTTGGCTTCGTGACTAAGAGAAAATATCCCTTTCTCGTCTGCACCCCAAGGCTCTGTTGCCTCATTTATAAAACAACATTCCTCTAGGTAATTCTACTTGTGAGCATTAAATTCCACTCTGTATTTTTTCTCTTTGCTGTTTTAAGGAAGTAAAATTTAGAAATTAAAAATTGAAAAGGCAGATTGTGATATGGCGCACTGGAAAGAGCCCAGCTTTCAGAGTCAGGACATTGGGACACTGCAGCTCTCATCCTGCAGCTCCTAATAGATCTGCTGTGTCAGTCTGGGCAAGTCCCTCCATGCTTCTGAATTTCTGTTTCCTTATCTGTAAAGAAAAGGTCCGGGGAACAGCGGTGGAGTGGGGCAGGCAGGATAGGCTCTGAATGGCTGATCCCCAAGATCTCTTCAAGCTTGAATATTCTGTGACTTTTATTACATAAGCCAAGGCGTTGTATAGATGTAGTGGGAAGTTATGCTTCCAGCTGCAAGTAACAAAAAAACTGACTTACTATGGCTTCATTTACTTTTTTTCATAATCAAAAGATTTAGA
>NW_012099654.1:3643782-3661563 GCF_000951045.1 Mandrillus leucophaeus
AAGAGTTTCTCAGTCTGCAATCCCCACCCTTGGCCCAAATAAACTCTCTACTGTTAGGCAGGAATCTAGACCCAACATGGCGGCGTTACCCGGCATAGCAGGCCTTTTGTTAAAGACTCCCTTCACCCTTGTAGACACCCACAGACTTACATGTGTCAGAGTTCTGGTTGGGCAACCACACTCCCCCATGACCCGCAGCTCACCTGCATTTTACAAGTTCGTAAACAGCTGTTTCAGTTAAACAGTTTCCAAAGACCCCTTCTTCGTGACATTGCAGTTTCAAGACCCCCCAGGACTTGTTTTTGCACAACCAACTTCCCCATCGCTCAAGCTATAAAAGGTCCCTACCCTCCTCCCTCAGTGCGACTTCCTCGGCCCGCACTTTTGGACCGAGGAACCTCGCCCGTGAGTCCTAACAAAGGCTATTCTCACTGCCATTTGCCTTGTGTCTTCGTTCCCGGTTCGGCTCCAGCCTCAGTTTACCTTTACATCTACCTATATTAATTTTCCTCAATTTCTTTCTTTAGGTCAATGCTGTGTTCTGACAAAGATTCTTTGCTTGGAGAAATGTTAGGCTCCTAAACCTTTTAGAATCTATCAGTGTACTTCCTTGGAAAATCCAGTTTTAGCAAAGAGCCAAGCTAAGTCAGTTTCACAAGAATCCCCGCCAACATCCACCCTTGATATCTGATCAGGTTCCTCATCCTCCACCATCCCCCAGGTGAGGTCTGATTACCCTGGCCTGTCTTCAGCAAGAATCCTGTTAGGCCTGTCTAGTCAGAATCCTCCTTACCCCTGATGTTCCTTCTTAGTAGTTTTCCATGCACTGGTCCCCATCCTCCTCCTTGGCTATAAATGTCCGCTTGCTCATGCTGTATTCAGAATTGAACTCAATCTTTCTCCCCCACTCCAAAACCTCATTGCAGTGGTCACTATACCTATAGCGAGGGCCTCAGTAAAGTCTTCCTTACTGTGCTTTAATAAGAAGAATTGAATAATCTTTTCTTTAGCAGTTCCTAACTTTTGTTTGACACATAGGATATTAATAGCATGTGGAACCAGGAAGGTTTCAGTTACCCATGACTTGGTGATAATAACATTCTTATTCTATCCCAGCTAGAATTTTCATTGTTTGGCCTCTGCTCAAAGATGGGAACATTTAAGGAATAAAACAACCTTTCAGCTCTTCATGTGTAAGCCTAACCTAAACCAAATTTAGTTTTCAGTTATAAAAAACATGCCATTTAAAAAATGTCAACCAACACAAAATGACTGAATTTTTACACTTTACTTTTAAAATGTGAACACCCTTAGAAACCTCAGGATTGCTATTCCAGGCACACACACATAGAGGAGTGTTTATTTCACAAAGGCGGGTGTTGACTACTAGAAATAAGTCATATATTTGAGAAGCATTAGGGCAAGCAGTGTCTCAAGAGGCCAGTGTTTAATGTTGGCTTCGTGACTAAGAGAAAATATCCCTTTCTCGTCTGCACCCCAAGGCTCTGTTGCCTCATTTATAAAACAACATTCCTCTAGGTAATTCTACTTGTGAGCATTAAATTCCACTCTGTATTTTTTCTCTTTGCTGTTTTAAGGAAGTAAAATTTAGAAATTAAAAATTGAAAAGGCAGATTGTGATATGGCGCACTGGAAAGAGCCCAGCTTTCAGAGTCAGGACATTGGGACACTGCAGCTCTCATCCTGCAGCTCCTAATAGATCTGCTGTGTCAGTCTGGGCAAGTCCCTCCATGCTTCTGAATTTCTGTTTCCTTATCTGTAAAGAAAAGGTCCGGGGAACAGCGGTGGAGTGGGGCAGGCAGGATAGGCTCTGAATGGCTGATCCCCAAGATCTCTTCAAGCTTGAATATTCTGTGACTTTTATTACATAAGCCAAGGCGTTGTATAGATGTAGTGGGAAGTTATGCTTCCAGCTGCAAGTAACAAAAAAACTGACTTACTATGGCTTCATTTACTTTTTTTCATAATCAAAAGATTTAGAGATAGGAAGTCCATTGGTTAAGTGGCTCAACGATGTCAGGGATAGCATCTTTTTTTTCTTCTTTTAAAAATAGCTTTAAAGAGGTATACTTGATATGGAATAAATGCCACATAGCGTGTGCGATTTGATAACTTGACATTTTTATACGCCCATAAAACCAACCCAACAATCAAGATAGTGAACATGTCCATCACCCCCAAAACTTTCTCGCTTCCCCTTTATAATCTCTCCCTCCTATCTCTTCCTGTACTCCTCAGGTGACCATGGACCTGCTTTCTGTCACTGTAGCCTGATTCGAATTTTCTAGAATTTTCTATAGAGTGGTATGTACTCTTTTCTGTCTGGCTTCTTTCACTCAGCATAATTATTTTTAGATTGATCCATGTTGTAGTGTGTATCTATAGTTTTTTTTATTACCAAAGAGTATTTCATTTATGGATATATTATGTTTTGTTTATCCATAAATGTTGCCCACTAATTGAAGGTCATTTAGGTTGTTTCCAGTTTTTATTATAAATAAAGTTACTAAGAACATTTGTGTAAAAGTCTATATATGGCCTTGCACAGTGGTTCAAGCCTGTAATCTCAGCTCTTTGGTCCAGGATCCAAGGTGGGTAGATCACTTGAGGTCAGGAGTTTGAGACCAATCTGGCCAACATGACGAAACTACCTATACTAAAAAATACAAATATTAGCTGGGCGTGGTTGCAGGCACCTGTAGTCCTAGCTACTCAGTAGGCTGAGGCAGGAGAATAGCTTGAACCTGGGAGGCCGAGGTTGCAGTGAGCCGAGATCATGCCTGTCATTCCAGCCTGGGTGACAGAGCGAGACTTTGTCTCCAAATAAACAAAAACAAAAAAATGCTATGTATGAACTACATTTTCTTTCCTCTTGGGTAAACATCTAGGAGTAGGATGCCTGGGTCGTATGATAAATAAATATTGAATTTGTTTTAAAAAAACCCCAAATGTTTTCAGTGTGATTCTACCATGTTACTTTCCTACCAGCAGTGTATGAGAGTTCCAGTTCTTGTACATCCTTACCAGCACTTGGTACGGTGGTTAAAAAAGAAAGCTTTTAGCCATTCTAAAAGTTATATACTGTATCTCATCGTGGATTTTTGTTTGTTTGTTTTTGTTGTTGTTTTTGTTGTTTTGGTTTTGGGTTTTTTTGAGACAGAGTCTTACTCTGTCGCCCAGGCTGCAGTGGTGTGATCTGTGCTCACCGCAACCTCTGACTCCCAGGTTCAAGCGATTCTCCTGTCTCAGCCTCCGAAGTAGCTGGGACTACATGCATACACCAACATACCTGGATAATTTTTGTATTTTTAGTAGAAACGGGGTTTCACCATGTTGGCCAGGCTGGCCTTGAACTGCTAACCTTATGTGATCCGCCCACCTCTGCCTCCCAAAGTGCTGGGATTACAGGCATAAACCACTGTGCCTAGTGCATTGTGCTTTTAATTTGCATTTCCTAATGATGTTGAGATTCTCTTTATGTGCTTATTTTAGTACATTTTCTTGGTAAGGTGACTGTCCAAAATTTTGGCCACTTTCTTTATTGAGTTGTTTGTTTTCCTATTATCAGGTTTTGAGAGTTATATATTATTTTTAATAGATGTATGACTTGCAAATATTATCTCCCAGTATGAGGCTTATCTATTCATTCTCTTGACTGTGTCTTTCAAAAACACAGTTTTTAATTTCGATAAAATTCAGTATATCAATTATTTCTTTTATGCATCATGCTTTTAGAGGTATATCTAAGAAATCTTTGTGACCCAGAGTTACAAATGTTTTCTATATCTTCAAATGTTTTCTATATCTTCTAGAATTTTGTAGTTTTAGATTTTACATTTATATCTATGATCCATTTTGAATTAAATTTCGTAGATAGTGTGAGGTATGGACAGTCAGGCCTCTGAGCCCAAGCCTAGCCATCGAATCCCCTGTGACTTGCACATATACGCCCAGGTGGCCTGAAATAACTGGAGAATCACAAAAGAAGTGAAAATGCCCTGCCCCGCCTTAACTGATAACATTTCACCACAAAAGAAGTGAAAATGGCCGGTCCTTGCCTTAACCGATGACATTATCTTGTGAAAATCATTTTCCTGGCTCATCCTGGCTCAAAAGGCTCCCTCACTGAGCACCTTGTGACCCCTACTCCTGCCCGCCAGAGAACAACACCCCTTTGGTAGAACAACACCCTTTACCTTCCTTTACCTACCCAAATCCTATAAAACGGCCCCACCCTTATCTCCCTTTGCTGACTCTCTTTTCGGACTCAGCCCGCCTGCACCCAGGTGAAATAAACAGCCATGTTACTCACACAAAGCCCGTTTGGCGGTCTCTTCACACGGACGCGCATGTCATGGACCAGATTTCATTTTTTTTTTCTACATGGATATACAATCTATCATTCTAGCATCCAGTTTATTTAGAAAACTATCATTCTCCACTGAATTGCTTTGCTTTTGCAATTTTGTGAAAAATCAGTTGTCAATATATGTGTGAGTTTATTTCTGGTCTCTCTGTTCTATTTATTTGTCTAGCTTTGTCAGTATTATCACTCTGTCTTGGTTATTGTAGTTTTATCACAAGTCTTGAAATCCAGTAATGTAAGCCCTATGTTATTTTTTTCCTAAAGATGTCTAGCTATTCTTGGTCCTTTGCATTACAATATGAATTTTTTAATTAGCTTGTCAATTTCCACACACACACAAAAAAAAGCCTCTTGGGATTTTGATTTGGATTGTATCAAATCTATAGACTGGGGAGGAATGACACTGTAACAATATTAAGTTTTTAGATTCATGAAAACATTTTACCTGTTCATTTACATTTTTAAATTTTTTCAATAATGTTTGCAACATACAGACATTAAAGATTTTTTGTTAGATTTATACTTAGGTATTTCATGTATTTTATGCTATTGTAATTTGTATTTTTTAATGTCAATACCTGATAGTTCTGTGCTAGTGAATAGAAATACAATTGATTTTTTAATGTTGTACAAACATCCTACAACATTGCCAAACTAACTTATTCATTATAGTAGCTTTTTTGTAGATTCCACTGGATTTTCTGCAGTTTATGCTGTTTATGAATAGACAGTTATACTTCTTTCTTGCCAATCTGGATGCTTTGTATTTCTTTCTCTTCCCTGATTGCCCTAAGTAGCACCTGAAGGACAATACTGAGTAGAAGTGTTGAGAACAGTCATCCTTGTCTTGTTCCTGATCTTAGAAGGAAAGCATTCAGTCTTTCATCATTAGGTATATTGTTAACTACATTTTGATAACTGCCTTTTATCAGGTTATGGAAGAGTCTCCCTCTTTCCAGTTTGCTGAGAGTTAGTATCAGGATTAATGCTGAATTTGTTAAATGCCTTTTCTGCATCTATTGAGATGATCATATGGAGTTGGTTTTTTTTGTTTGTTTATGTGGAGAAATACATTGATAGATTTTTCAATGTTAAACCAACTTTGTATTCCTATTATCCATTTAGAATTTTTGCATCTATATTAATATGGCACATTAGGCTATAGATTTCTTTTCTTATAATATTTTGGTTTAGTTTTCATATGAGTAATAGTGGCCTCGTAGAATGAGTTGGGAAGTATTCTCCTCATTTTCAATTTCTTAGGAAGAGATTGTATAGTATTAGTATTGTTTCTTCCTTAAATATTTGGTAGAATTTATGAGTGAAGCCATCTGGAACTTGAGTTTTATTTATTGGAACATGTTTAATGCAAATTCAATTTATTTAATCCATATAGGGCTATACAGGTTGTCTATGTCTTTCTGAGTAAACTTCGGCAATTTGTGGAATTCAGGGTCTTTTTTTCCTTTTCATCTCAGCTGTCAATTTTATTGGCATACAATTATTCATAATATTCCATTATCCTTTTAATATTTCTAGAATCTGTATCCTTTTAAAATTTGTAGAATCTACATGTAGAATCATGTAGAAATGATATCACCTGTATAATTTCTGACATTGGCAATTTATATCTCCTTCCTTCCTTCCTTCCTTCCTTCCTTCCTTCCTTCCTTCCTTCTTTCCTTCTTTCCTTCCTTCCTTCCTTCCTCCCTTCGTCTCTTCCTCCCTTGCTCCCTTCCTTCTTCCTTCTTTCTTTTTTTTGAGATGGAGTCTTGCTCTGTCACCCAGACTGGAGTGCAATGGTGTGATCTCAGCTCACTGCAAGCTCTGCCTCCCGGGTTCAAGTGATTCTCCTGCCTTAGCCTCCCCAGTAGCTGGGATTACAGGTACACACCACCACACCCAGCTAATTTTTGTATTTGCAGTAGTCATGGGGTTTCAGTATGTTGGCCAGGCTGGTCTCAAACTCCTGATCTCAGATGATCTTCCCGCCTTGGCCCTCCAAAGTGCTGGAATTACAAGCATGAGCCACTGCACCTGGCCTCTTTTTGTTGTTGTTGTTGTTGTTGTTGTTTATTTTTGAGATAGGGTCTCACTCTGTCACCCAGGATGGAGTGCAGTGGCATGATCACGACTCACTGCAACCTTGACTTCCTGGGCTCAAGAGATCCTCCCACCTCTCAGCCTCCTGAGCAGCTGGGACTACAGGCACTTGCCACCATGCCTGGCTAATTTTTTGTATTTTTTGTAGAGATGGGGTTTTGCCATGTTCCCTAGGCTGGTCTGGAACTCCTGGGCTCAAGCAATCTGCCCACGTCGGCCTCCCAAACTGCTGGGCTACAGGCATGAGCCACTATGCCCAGCCTCTTTTTCTTTTTTTTTTTTTTCCTGATAAGATTTTTCAATTATATTGATCTTCCAAAAAGCTGTTTTTTTATTTCATTGATCTTCTCTATTTTTCTTCTGTTTTCTACTTTATTGACTTCTATTGTAGGGGCCAAGGGAAAACTCCCCCTTCATCCTCTGAAAGTTCACTGAAAATCAACTGACAAAAGGCACATTAATTGGAGAAAAGACATACAAATTTATTAACGTGTACACAGTAGTCATACAAATATAAGAACTCAAATGGTCAGATGGTTGGCACTTTTATACCATCTTGAGATTACAAAAAGAATAAGGGCTTAAAGCATGGCAAAACAGGTTATGGTGGCCAGTCAGGTTACAGGAGAGAGAAGAGGAAAGCCCTGGCTAGCAAGGGCAGTCTTGCTAGGCAGATGAAACCTCAGAGATAGCAGCCCTCAGAATGAATAGATGGTAGCCAGTGGGAAATGTTCCCATCAGACCTTTAAAGGTTTCAGACTCTCATTAATATTTCCTAGATCTGGACAAGGGGCCTTCAGAGAAAGCCTGTTTGCATCTGTCATTTGCTTCCTCTACAAATGCAAATCACCTCCCCTGCCCACGAAAGATAGCTCCGCAGGGCTACTTCTGTTTGCAGGCCTTCAGACCAGCCATTTCAAAATATGTTGAAGAAGTCTATTTTGGGGTAAAATATTTTGGTTTATTTCACTAATCTGATCTTTATTATTTCCTTTCTTTTGCTGATTTTGGGTTTTATTGGCTTTTTTCTGTGTTTTGTTTTGTTTTTGAGACAGAGTCTTGCTCTGTCACCCAGGCTGGGGTGCAGTGGCATGGTCTCGGCTCACTGCAACCTCCACCTCCTGGGTTCAAACAATTCTCCTGCCTCAGCCTCCAGAGTAGCTGGGATTACAGGTGCACGCCACCACGCCTGGCTAATTTTTGTATTTTTACTAGAGATGCAGTTTTGCCAAGTTGGCCAGGCTCATCTTGAACTCCTGGCCTCAAGCAAGTTACCCATCTTGGCCTCTGAAAGTGCTGGGATTACAGGTGTGAGCCACCATGCCCAGCCTTTTGTTGTTGTTTTGTTTTGTTTTAAGATGGATGTTGAGACCATTGATTTGAGACCATTGATTTTAAGATTTTTCTTCTTTGCTAATACAGTTTAGTGCTATGGTTTTCCCCTTAAGCACTGTTAAAGTGACAATTCATAAAATGTATTATGTTTTTTCCTTCTTACTCTTTTTTAAGTTCAAACCACTCTGTAATTTTCCTTTTGATTTCTTTGATCATAGTTATTTAGTTTCCAAATATTTGGAGATTTTTCAGAGATCTTTCTGTTATTAATTTTTATTTTAATTCCATTATGGTCAGGCAACATCCCATAATCCATTTGGGTGGTTCCCTTCCTGGTCTTAGGTGGTTTCCTCACATGCATGTGGTGATCAGTACTTGGCTGAAGTTCAAGGAGGGCCCTCTGCAGATCTCTGGATTGCTGGCCGTGCACAGCAGTTTCTTCTGTGGTACTCTGGCCTGCAAGATTTAGCGGCGTTGTTCTCAGTGGCTTGGCTCTGTCATCTCAACTCAGTCTGCTGGCCTCTGCCTGGATTGCGCCTCCTCCTCCACAGCCTGAAAACTCTTTCAAGGCGGTAATCCAGGGCAATCATAGGGCTCACCTTCCCCACCCCCACACCCCAGCCCTTTTGTATCTCTATTCTTCTTGTCTGATGTCCCAGTGTCTTAAAAAATCTGTCATTTCATATATTCTGTCATCTTTTATGTTCACTTCAAGCAGAAGGATAAATCTAGTCTCACTTTGGCCAGAAAAGAAGTCCCTGAGTGGGTTAGCATCTTAATCCTTCTCTTGAAAATTTCCCTCACGCTTAGGGCCTAATAATCCCAAAATGGCTGCTCTACCACTAAGCATTATATTTACATTTAATGCAGATTTAATGCTAATCATGCTTGTCCATGTCATTATAAATGCAAAATATTTTCCAAAATGTTACCCAACAAACTTACTTATGTAGCTCATTGGCCACAAGGAGGTTACCTGGCCATCCTTATCTGCAAGGAAGTCTGGGAAAACAGGAAACAGTATTGTCATGATTGGTTTCTGTGTAAGTGTGATTTAACACTGACATATTGCCATCCCAAAAGAACTAGAGAAGGAGGGGGTGGGGGATACAGGATACTGGAGTTCTGTAACCAAGGCAACCAACCGGGTCCTCTTCAGAAAGTAAGACCAGCTTATCTCTCCAGCTGGATCTTTTTGCCCTGGGTACAGTCCACCCAGGTTTTTCTGACAATTGGCTGCTTTCCAACCTTTCTATATTTGATAAGGGTTTCTGTGTCTTGAGGGCTAGCGATAACATTCTAACACCCTTTAGAAATTATTTCTCACCTTCAGGGAGATCTTTGAAGCTCTAAAATATCAGACCAAAATGAAATCACCAATTAAACTACTAATGTTTAAGCCTCTGTATTTCCATTTTCTGTTATTTGCTTTTAACTAAAGTTAAAAGAGCAGGCCGGGCGCAGTGGCTCATGCCTGTAATCCCAGCACTTTGGGAGGCCGAGGCGGGCAGATCATGAGGTCAGGAGATCGAGACCATCCTGGCTAACACGGTGAAACCCTGTCTCTACTAAAAATACAAAAACATTAGCCGGCATGGTGGCGGCGCCTGTAGTCCCAGCTACTCGGGAGGCTGAGGCAGGAGAATGGCGTAAACCCGGGAAGTGGAACTTGCAGTGAGCCGAGATTGTGCCACTGCACTCCAGCCTGGGTGACAGAGCAAGACTCCGTCTCAAAAAAATAAAATAAAATAAAATAAATAAAATAAAATAAAATAAAATAAAATAAAATAATAATAAAGTTAAAAGAGCAAGTGGACTTAGAATCCAAGTGAATTCTACTCCACTAACTTTAAAGGTCAACTCAGTAGAGCACATCTAAGGGTCCATTGCTTTATTGATTCTGCCTGGTTCACTCAGAGGTGATTGGAGAAAATAAAGATCCAGTTGTTTCTAGCATTCTTCCTAGCAGTTGTGGCCGAGAAGTGTGAAGTTTCATGTAGATTGATGGAGCAGTTCAAAAACTGCAAGCCTAACTTCTAGACGCAAAGAGGCATTTTCTTTGGCCAGGGAAGGATCATTTTGTGCAAATGGTTGAAGTTTAAGTTTGGGTCACTGGCAGAGTCTCTAGGCACTTAGGTGTTAACTTTACAGTAGAGGAAAAAGCAATTATTTTTACACCAACATTTTAAGTCCTAAGATTAACTTTAGAGGTGTCAGGAAAAGGGGAAAGTAGTTCTTATCTTCACCTAGTAAAGACAAACGACCTGCTTTTTAATTTAGTCATGTAAAAATACATTATGTGAAGACAGTCAGATATTCTCTCTTCCCTGGACTGAGACTAATTCTCCATGAGACTTTATTTGTTTCATGAAACAATTGGATAAATTCTCAGAAGAATGAACTGCTCAGGCAAATGTGGCTTGAGAAACCTTCCTGAGTCTGTACCCAAACCTCTCCTAAGGTTTAGGTGATTAGAAAGTCTAAAGATGGGTTGGCTGTGGAAGAGTATTAGAGGAGAGAGGACTAGCTTGTAAGATAGTGTCTGGCTGGAAGAGAGGTAGGATGAGATCCAAGAAGAATTGACAGGCACTCCATTGGGCATTTCTTATATTAGTAAGAATGGGCTAAGTCATGCTGCAGTAATAAACAAACCCCAAATCTCAAAGGTTTGACACAATAAAAGTTTATTTCCATCTCATGCAATGTCTTTTGTGGGTCAAGGCAACTCTCTAGGGCAGTTGTCCTCTGTGTGGTACCCGAGTTATCCAGGCTGCTTCAATCTTTTGGGTCTTCCATCTCAGCATACAGTCTTGTCTGTGGTTGCCTAAGATGGGGAAGAAAGAGTTGGGAGAATCACACTGTCTCACCTAGAAATGATGTGTGTCATTACACTGGCCATGATAACTAGTTACATGGCCCTATCCAACTGCAAAGAAACTGAGAAGTACAGTCTTCCATATGCCTAGGATAGGAGAAGGAACAGATATTGGTAAATATAGTGATATCGAACATACTACTTTAATTCACAAGTCTTGTCTTAAAGACGAATTTATACCAAGTTGTCCCTGAGTTCAGAATGTCTTTCCAGAAGGGGTTCAGGGGCATCTTGTGGCTAAAAGAGGTGTGAAAGGGACTTATTTTTAGCTTCATTTGCATATCAAGAAACAAGTCTTTCTTTAGATTGAATGTTTATTTCAGTCAGCTTTGGGGGATGCTAATGGAGGCTATGTAAAAGTGAGCAAAATCCTCCAATCCCACCTCCCTCCCCTTCCCTGCCTTGGCACTTACAGCATCAGAGTTTCTTTGTAAGTGCTGTAAGTGTGATACAGTGAGCAGTTGCACATTTGGTACCAGCCAAAACCCCAAATGGGCAGGCCACCAATGGGCTACTGGTGGCAGGGAGGCCTGGGAAGCAGTGGCAGGCTCCCTACAACACGGTACCTCAGTCTGTGTTGATATCTTGTTCCAATCTGTTTCCTGTAAACATCAGCAACTTTCACACCTTGCATCACAGTAACGTGTCTTCTGAGAAAAAGCAAGCAGAAAAGCAAAATCAGTCAGACTATTGCTGCAGCTCTTGGAGCTTATCTCCTATTATGATTAAGACTGTGCATTTGTGTCTGAACAAGAAAGTGAATAATAAGTATGCATGCAGTTTTATCAGTGGGAATATGCCTGCTAAGCATTTACCTCATTAAATGAGCTGGGAGGAGGGCAGACAGGAAGACATGCAGTCAAATAATTCACATCCCTTTGACACTAGAAGGCTCTGATCAGTCTAGGGAATCAGAAATCATGCTGTATAAGGGTCAGAGATTGTGAGAGTTTTATCATCTGAAACAGTCACATTGGCCCTTCAGGTGGCATAGACAGCCATTTTCCAATCTGCCAAATATGATAACCTGATGCAGGCATCATGCTTTGTGTCATCTCAAGGCTCAGTCTGCATGGCACGCCAAACTGTAGTATTTTATGAGTCTGCCTAATCGAAACTAACAGCAAATACGTTTGTCTTTAGTGGTCCCGATGGTAGTCCCCAGATGTGCAGAGCGTTCCTCCTGCTCTCTGCTGACTCACTCGGGACACCTCTGGTTATGATGCCCAGTCTTGAGAATTCCTCTGTAAATCATCCTGTATTCATTTTATTCTCTTAGCTGATTCTCTGTTACTCTGAAAACTATTGTGGTTAGTAGATAATAATTAACAAGTTTTCTGGCTTATCAATTAATTAATTATTCAAATCAATTCATTATAATTCTTCAAATGTGTCAATCCAGCCATTTATCTATGTTTTCCCCTCTAATCAACAAATATTTTTTAAACAAAATATGGAAAGTATGCCGTTGGTGACATGGAGGATTTGGGGGGAAAGGGAGTGGTCAAACAGAGCTAGTAAAAGTACCTAAGCTTCTGGGCAGGACACCAACAGCAACCACTTCAGGAGGCGACATTTAAGCAGATTGGAATGACAAGAAAAAGCTGGTCACATCAAATACAGAGGAAGAGTGAGCTTGGCAAGTCTAGGGCCTAGAAGAAGGTCAATAGGCCTGCACTGTAGGGGGTGAAGCTCTAGAGAGAGTGGTGTCAGAGACCAATCACACAGAACTTTGTCAGCCCAGAAAGGCTTTCAAACGACATTGGTGGTTTTAAATCAGGGCACATGATTGAATTCTGCATTTTTCTGATGTGAGCCCATCTCTGGCCTAAAGTTACCTTCCATTTATAGTGTGATACTAGTGTTAAACAAAAATTATGGGAGGCCATTTTTTA
Source organism: Mandrillus leucophaeus (assembly GCF_000951045.1). NCBI lineage: Eukaryota > Metazoa > Chordata > Mammalia > Primates > Cercopithecidae > Mandrillus > Mandrillus leucophaeus. Next base: position 3,656,378 of record NW_012099654.1, read on the forward strand.
GGCTGAGCTCTAGCACTAGGACCCAACAGACCAGTCCAAACCGAAATGAAGTCACTCATGCTAAATGCCATGTAATCAAACTGAAACTTGAAGGAAATAGATACATCTCCACGGCCCTATTTTTGCTGAAAGCAGGAGAGATTCCAGTCTACCTGAGTTGCATAATAAGGAAGTCCCCTCTGTTTAACCCTTACCAAAAAAGTAACCGGAAGTTGATCAATCACCCTTTTTTCTTGTTCTGTTTTCTTGTCCCCACCATTCTGCCATTGCCTGGGATGGGGGTGGCAGTGGGAATGGGGGACTCTGATTCCACTTTTGTAGAATGAAAGCCACCCCATTCATGAATTACAAACAAAAGCCAAATTCAATCTATAACAAAATTTGTTGGAATTTTGTCTGACACTAGTTTTTCCACTTAAGATCATAATATAAAGTGTCCTTTTAAAGTAAATACATTTAAGGAAACAGAGCAAGGCCTTATAAAAATATTAAGTAAATAATACAGAGATAGCTGAACCGTAAAGGTAGAAACACTGCCCTCAGGCAGAGCAAAATGAAAGAATCTTTTGGGGTCCCAAACTGCTTAGGAGATCGTATACCCAGTGCTTTGCAAGGATTTGGGAAGCCAACAAACTAGAGAAGAAGGCAGATGGTGTTCTGAAAGACCCAAAGTGTCTACATAAAGTTAACACAGAATATTCCTTATGCCCTGGGTCACCTGACTGATGGCCAGGAAGCATCAAGGCTTCCTGTATCTTACACACACACCATTCAGAATGCTGGTTGTCTCTTTCTAACTCTACACTTTAATTTACCTTTTAAGTTGCTCTTGATAATTATTTTAAACAGATTTCCCCAGAACAAAATATTAGGGGATAGGGAGAAGGGGATGCATAGTGTAATTTCTTCTCAGCCTTATACCCTGTTAAGAATGGCCTCAAGATTACAGAAACATAACTCTGACAATTTAATATCCACTGACACACAGAAATACAATGCCAAGAATTACATTTGTTTAAATGCCAAGTTTTCCTTAAGATTTATTTTAAAATCTACATTTCTGAAAATATCTGCACTTCTGAAATCAGATTCAGTCTCACAACATATGTTAAAGAAGAAAAAAAATCTTACCAGGATATACAGAAACCTGATTTTTTAAAATGTGCCTTGAAATTATGATATAAATTTAAAAGAAGTAAGAATCTCAATCTCATTGTTAAAATGAGTCATAGCATTTGGTATTTCTATCATGCATGTGATAGAAAAGTGCTAATAATGCTTTTCTAACTTGACACCAATCTTACAAGTATACAGGTAAGGACACAGATGTCAATATATTAGTACCAAGGTAGCAAATTATTAAGACAGTTATCTCAGTCTGTTCGTGCTGCTATAACAAAATACCTTAAACTGGGTAACTTATAAACTATAGAAATTTATTTCTCACAGTTCTAGAGGCTGGGAAGTCCAAGATCAAGGCACCAGCAGATTCAGTGTCTGGTAAGGGCTTCTCTGTGCTTCACGGGTGCCACCCTGCTGCTGTGTCTTCATATGGCAGAAGGAAAAAAAAGGGTCAAACTCCCCCCAGCCCTTTCATAAGAACACTAATGTCATTCTTGAGTGGGGAGCACCCATGACCTAATTACCTGCCAAAGGCTCCACATTTAATACCATCATTTTGTGGTTAGGTTTCAGTATGTGAATTTTCGAGGGACAGAGACATTCAAACCATAACAACAAACAATCAGACTTGCAGGTTTCCTTTGGAGATTATTTTTTTACAGGACCTGGCAAACCTTTCTAAAGTCTTTAGAGTCTTACAAGATTCCTTTATTCAAATCATGCCTTCAAGGTCCAATTACAATTATACACCTTTGTACAAGTCTTCATGTTGCACAGGACAAGAAGAATAAGGGTTCTTGCAAGGTTTTACATTCTAATTCCTTATCAATACTGATTCTGTTAACTGATCTATGACATAGATGATCCTCTCCCACTGAAGCTTCAGGGGAGAGAGACACCTTCATCTTTTTATGAGCCTCTTTTTGTTCATAGTAAATATCAATAGTATATGCACACAAACACACAAATTCAAATTTTTTTTCTTTTGTACTATAAACAAGGTTTGAGTTTAAATCTATTCACATTCAGTCTAAAGATTCCTTTGAATCACTTTTTGTTCCACAAAACACCAGCTCCCTGATTTGCTTAACCAGTTCTTGTGCTTCTGGGGTCTTTTGCACCTGTGCTACCAGCACTATGAATGGTTAATGCTCTATACTTCTATTTAATCTTTTTGTTCATTATGAGATGTTGCATTTTAAAAGCCATGTCCCAGAATTTCATCAGTTGGCTTTCAAAACAATAGTCAGGCCTGTAGAGCCCAGTTGTATTTTCTCCAAAATATTTTATTGTCTCTAAAAACAGGGACAGGGATAAAAAGAATTTTTTATAGATTAAATAGAAGTATAGAGCATTAACCATTCATAGTACTGGTAGCACAGGTGCAAAAGACCCCAGAAGCACAAGAACTGGTTAAGCAAATCAGGGAGCTGGTGTTTTGTGGAACAAAAAGTGATTCAATGGAATCTTTAGACTGAATGTGAATAGATTTAAACTCAAACCTTGTTTATAGTACAAAAGAAAAAAAATTTGAATTTGTGTGTTTGTGCGCATATACTATTGATATTTACTAAGACAAAAAGGTTCATTTAATATAGTTTTCTTTTTTCTCAAAAAGTTGTTATGAAACCAATAATGTATCTTCAATTGAAGGAATCTCAGAACTAAAGGAATGTGGCACTTCTGTTGTCAAGGAACTATGTGTTAACATGCTGGTCCTGGCTCTGAAAGTGTGTTGCCAGCTCTCAAGTTAGACAAGGGAAAATAAATCAATATGGCCTGATAAAATGGCAGAACATAGAAATAGTTACCGTAAACACTAAATCAACTCATTGACTTTATTAGAATTGTCTCAGGGCAGGGCATTGCCTTTCTGATAAATTTTTATTAAAAGAATATTCTTCAAGTAATATAGTGCACTGTAGAATCTTTGAGTCTAAAAGGGCTGAGGATGATTCTAACTCAGGTGTCCCCTCTATATAAAGCTCCTGAGGATTGTGATAAAATCTACAGAGACACTAGTTCTTTATAAGTTTCTTAATAGAATATATAGGGCAGGTTGCATTTCAGTTCAGAAAAAAATAACTAAGGTCCAAGGCCTCTAGATGGGTTTTGATTAGGTTGACTGAATCACAAAGATCTAAAATAAAAGCAGTTTAAAGAAGGCAAATATTTATTCACATACTGTTCTGGCAGTTTGGTTCCATGAAGCCCTCAGATACTCAAATTCCTTCCAACCCAGAGTCTCACCATCTTCTGGGTATAGTCCTTTTCCTTATGGCAAAAAAAAAAAAGAAAGAAAGAAAGAAAAAAATTGGTAGTTAGAGCTCCAGCTGTCATATCTGCATTCCAGGTGGTAGGGTATAAGACAGGCAAAGAAGAAATGAGCAAAGTGCACATTGTAGTAGCTGTTGCTTGAAGAGCCTTCTCAGAAGTTGCCAAAAGATATTTCAAGATACATGTATTGACCGGGATTTAGTCACATGGTTATGCCGAATTGCAAGGGACCATGCAATACTTTTATTCTGGGGGACTACAGTCCAGCTAAAAGTTGGAACTCTGTTAATATGGAAGAAGAGAAGGATGGATAGTGAAGGGAAAACTGTGTTCTCTGCAAACTTCTTAGCTACCTCTATTAAAACCGGTGGTTGTTTGATAATTTTAAAAGTCAGTTAAAGCAGGGAATCACAAAAAAATATATTACATATTAATGATATTTACCTTAAATATTCCTTTTAACTTCTAATAAATCAGACTACATTCATTCATCACTTTTCTTTGAGTATGAGGCTGATATTTGTAGTTTTGCATTCTCTAAGTGGACATCATTTTAACTTCCTTAAGGAGAAGCAGGAACTTAGAGAATCTTAAACGCTCTAAGGAGTAAAGTGTTTCTACCATCCCCCAAATCTATAGTTCTACACCTAATTCTATGGAATCTTTTTAATTATTTTGATATGGGTTTTTTGTTGTTGTTGAATTTGTTTTTGTTCTTCTTAAACAATTGACTTAGCTTCCATAAAAATAGCTCCCTTTCACACTCCCATTTTTCCCAATTAAGTGATATTTCTAAGGTGGATGTTAAAATGGAACGTTTCCATCATCTCAATTTTTTTTTTTTTTTTTTGAGATAGAGTCTCGCTCTGTCATCCAGGCTGGAGTGCGGTGACTCGATCTCGGCTCACTGCAACCGCCACCTCCCGGGTTTAAGCAATTCTCCTGCCCCAGCCTCCCGAGTAGCTGGGATTACAGGTGCCCACCACCATGCCCAGCTAATTTTTGTATTTTCAGTAGAGATGGGGTTTCGCCATGTTGGCCAGGTTTGTCTCGAACTCTTGACCTCAGGTGATCCGCCTTGGCCTCCCAAAGTGCTGGGATTACAGGCGTGAGTCACGGTGTCCGGCCTCTATTATCTCAATTCTGACTGACACCCACAGACTAAGCACAAAGTTTACTAAGCACCCACACATTCTAAAGAGAGGACCCAGATTATCCTTATAGAACTTGCTAAGGAATATGACCAAAAATTTCCAACATTATTTATCTTGCCACCAATTCCCAGGCCACATAAGAGATAGGGAAGAGCAATGAAAAAGGCTGATAAAAGGAATTTCTTTGAAGTTGGGGTCAGGGAGATCTTTACATGAATTGCCAGAAGAGCATAATGTGGATCCTTAGAGTTGAAGGTCACCAGGACTAGAAGCTGGATTGTACCTAGAAGGGTTTAAAGGTAAGAGACTTCCTCTGGCTGCAGAGGAGGAGACGGTAGTACAGTAAGAACACCATTGTGCTTCTAGCAACGTTGGGCAAGGATGTGTATTTCCCACAGGCCAGTGTGGACCCTGAAGACAGCTGGACTTGATCATTTTGAAAGGACTCTGTCCAAGAGATCTGCCTGCCAGGGCAATGTACTCCTCAGAAGTTAAGAGCTCAGGGGATGGTTGACATGGTGGCTCACACCTGTAATCCCAGCACTTTGGGAGGCCGAAGCCAGTGGATCACATGAGGTCAGGAGCTCGAGACCAGCCTGACCAACATGTTGAAACCTCATCTCTACTAAAAAT
>NW_012099654.1:3661703-3671097 GCF_000951045.1 Mandrillus leucophaeus
ATCTCAAAAAAAAAAAAAAAAAAAAAAAAAAAAAAAAAAAGCGCTGAGGGGAGAGGACAGTTATAACAGCCAACCAGAGGGGCATTTCCTGCATGGAGTAATGGTGAAGGGGGAAGATCCATGTAGTGTTAGCGATGGTGGGTGGATTCTGAAGGACCCACAAAAGTGCCCCACGAGAGAAAGAGCAAACTTCAGGGCATGTGCCACTCAAGGGCACTGGTGCCACATTACAAAGTCACTGGTCACATATGTTCCTTTCTCCACCCACTTTCATCCCTGAATATCTGGACACAGCAGTGCCTGAGGGAGGAGGCATTAAGAGTAAGATGAAGGGATAACAAACAACCAACCAGGCCCCCCGTGGGATTCTGAGCCTGAGTCAGGCCCAACTTGGAGGAGGAGGTGAAGCTTTGATATTAAACTGGGCGGCACCTTTTAACAACTAAAAGTGGGGCCATTTATTAAGATCTGAAATTGAATGGAAATGCTATGGGATCTGCTGGAGAGATCACCCAATGGCAGGATGGAAAATTCAATGCAGCACATTTGAGAAAGAATAAAGTTGATATTTTTTTAAAGTTCACATACCTCCAACTTCTTAATATATTAGGTACATATTTAATGAAATTACATAATTTTAAGACTTGGTACAACAGGCACAAACAGGTTTGGAAACAGACATAACTGACTCCTGGTAAGTGTACAATTAAATAAGTGGGAAAAGAGCAGCTCATGTGTTGTAGAGAGAGGCAAGGACATTCATCAACTTGGTTAACAGAGGGGAGAGATAGCATCTAGTGAGTACCTTAAATAGAGGCCTGTGAATATTACCATTTCCTTCTTTGAACACCTACCTTTATAAGAGTAAAACCCACTTAGGGATGATACATGAAAAAAAAAAAATCCAACATATAAATGAATACAATGAAATATACTTTAAAAAGGACTTAAGAGATCATTTCAAGTATTAGAGTTGGGTAATAACTGAATAACTCTCATTTATCCTCTTCTTTTGTGTGGTTGAAATTCACCCTGTAACCAAAAGCAGGTCCAGTTGATTGCTGCTTACAGAGTCCAATTAACAAGAATTGAGGTCTGCTAGAAAGTGCCTTTATTCCAGAGTTTAGCTGAGGGGAAGAGTTACAGGCTCCCGCCTCAAGGGTGTGCTTCCACTTTCAGGGCAGAAAGCAGAGGCTTTAAGGGAGAACCTGGCATGGATGGCACAGAGGGGAGGAGACAAGGAAGTGACTTGTTGGATGTCTTATCTAATAGGTAGTCTGGCTGGCACCATCGCAGGCAGAGCTAGGTAGCAGACTGACCACAGACCCCGCAAGCTGGTTGGGAAAGTCCCCTGGGAGCAGAATTTATGTTGTAAATTAGCTGTTGCCTTGAGGCTATCTTCTGGTGGGAAGAATCCTGAAGGGTGCCTGGTTTGGTTCAACATTTGGTTCTTAGAATTTCTAAACTAACGTATAGTTAGGTAAGCTCGTAAGGAGTGTCTGGTGGAGAGAAGGTAAAGGTTATGGTTGCATTCCTAAAGAGCTAAGTAAGAGGTGAACACACAGGGAAAAAGAGAAAAAAGAGAAGTTTTTAGGAAAATGGGGTGCATAATAAGATTTTTTTAAAAAAGTTATCTATTGCAATCATTATTGACGCCTCTTGGGTCACTAACTCCTTTTAAGAATTTGATATCAGCTCTAGGCCCTCTCCATAGAAAATTTTAGATAGGGCTACTCATGAAAATCTTGCATACGGCTCCAGGGAATTCATGAAATTCTTGAAGGTCATCCAGAGATCCCACAAGAATCCATTTTCTAGTCCATCCACTTTAGCTCCCAATGAGGAAACTAAGTTCCTGGAGGTGAGATGATTTGCCAAAGGTGATGGGAGGAGTCAGTGGCCCCAGAGCTGCTGTCTGCCTCTGTCATTCACATTTATATTATCCTCTTAGAGAGGAGGGGACATCCCAGAATGCAGCACAGTGCCATCAAGGAGGAACCTCTATAGGGACAATCAAGTGTTTGATCCGTCTGCCCTTCTGGATTTTCTGATTTCTTTAAATGAAGCCTCAATTCACCTAGTCACCCAGGTGTGAAGCCCCATTTCCCCCTTCTTCTTCCTCACCCTCCATATCCAGTCACCAAATCCTGTGACTCCCACTCTGTGTGACCTCTCACCTCTGGTCCCTCCTTGCCTTTCCTCCCCATCCTCACAGCTCTGCCTGTACTGTGGCAACTACCTTCTAATTAGCTTCCTTCTCCCGTGTCTCAGGCCTCAACCCATCCATATAGACCCACCAGATTAATCTCTCAAAAATATGCCTCTTACCCATGCTTCTGTCCTCAAAAACGTCATGATCCATTTCCCAAATGAGGCCACTGCGGCCCAGATCAATGACATATCTAAGCCAAACCTACACAGCTAGGAAATGGAACCCCCTGCCCCTGGAACCCTGGAAATTCAGGCCTCTCATTTAAATTCAATGCCCTCAAAGGGTAGACCCTAGATAGGCAGCATCAGAACCAACAGGGTAGTTTGGCAAAAATGCAATTTTCCAGGCCCCTTGCCAGATGACTCAATCAGAATCTCCAGAGAATCTGTATTTTCAGCAAGCTCTGAAGGTAATTCTAAGAATCAAGCTTGGGGATTACGTCTTGATTCACTGGTTATCTAGTACTGCACATATTAGTAAGATTTGGTTTAGACATTCTTGCTACTTTGGTTTACTTGTATATATCATTTCTCAGAATAAGTAGTCTGCATTGTGGCTGTAAACCCTGAAAACCAAAGTGGCTGGTGTTTCTTTGGCAGGTTGGTGGCATAGACTAGGACTGCATGACAATATTTATTCTTCATCCAATTATACTTAGCAAGAAAATAAAGCTATAACTAATGTTTCAGCACTACCTCTGCAGAGTTGCTGAATCCACAACTGAATCATAAGATTTTCCCTTACTATAATTCTCCCCATGAATCAGTGCAAACATCCCTGAATCTCTTTCTGCTGAGGTTTTTATATGCTAGCGTCATCTTTCCTTTTCTCCAATTTCAGACCCTTCAAATGAAGGGCAAGCTTGCAGCATCCTCCACAGACATCCAGAGACCATGAATTTCAGATCTAAAAAGTTCAGGGTTTCAGAGGAAGCTCAAGCATTCAGAAAAGCTAAAATAAGAAAAATGCACAAACTAAAGAGAGTGGGTGTAAGTTAAAAGGATGAATGTACACAGGTGGTCTGAGTTTTCTACTTGAGAACAAATGTCCCCAGAGATGTTTGGTACATTGTAGGTTCTCCAGGCAGGCTGGTTGATCCCAGCTGATCTGAACAACCTGCTTCTTCAGATAAACTCTAAATCTCCTAGCCACGGTGAATATCTAGTGAAGATCCCAGCAACTTCCTTACTATATGCCAGACCTTTTGTCCTCAGTCGTGGAGGACAAAGCTCTTGGTAAAATAAGAGGCAGAGGTCTGGAGGAGCCCAGCCTGCCAACAAACAGTTCAGTTAAAATCAGTTCAACAATCAACTACAAATGGCATGAGAAAATGTTGGGGGGTGATGGAAATGTTCTATGTTTTGATGTGGTTATACACTTCACCCATTTGTCAAAATGCATTGAACTGTGCACCTAAAGAGAATGAATTTTTTATGCATATAAGTTATGCCTCAGTAGAACTGACTTTATATATATATTTAAAACAATTTGAATGCTTATAAGATTAAAAAAATACTTAGAAGACATATAGAGAGACTTAAGAGTGAAGTAAAACATAATCAAATAGCACATTTTCATTTAAACTTTATGTAGTAACTTCAACATATTTTTATTCATGTAAGTGTGAGAAAAACATGCTAATCCAGAAATTCCTAATTATTATACTATTTTGTTTTCTTTCTTATTTAGTGTCTGTCTTGCTCAGTAAATTTTCAATTCTGTTAGGACACGGACCATGTTAATGTTTTCACTAAAATAGCTCCCACCATTTGCCACATTTACACACTACTTAAAACACAGAGTTCAATACATATTGGATGGAATCTAATGAAACCGCAGCTTTGGTGGATAAAAATTAAGTATGAGCCATTTCATACAGTCCAGTCTAATATGTGTGGAATAAATAAACTTTCTCAGATAAAAAGTAGAGGGGCACAAATAACAAATGTCTGGGCGTGACTCCATAAGGTGAATTTGTAAAAGCATAGAAACACATTCCCTCAGTGTACCTGTGTATTGGTCCACTGCCAGTATTATAAATCCTGCCTTGGCACATTTCTAACTTGTTTCACCCAGAGTTTTCATAGACTGGAAGAGACTTGCAAGAATTCCTTTCTTGTTTATCGTCACACCAAAGTCTCATATTACTGGAGTTTTAGAAGTTTATCCCAACACAGATTTCATCGTCTCTAATAGCAATATAAGTTCATTTTCTATCATTCTATCATGCCTGAAAATTGGAAAGCTGGCCGGCATTCTACACTTTCTATGAAATGTAGAAGGAAGTATTTAACATCTGTCATGAGCCAGGATTGTGGTAGGGAATATCAGGCATGTGAAGATGAATAAGGCATGATATCTGCTCTCCAGGAACTCACTGTCTAGTAGGAGAGGTAATATTTGTCGCAAATTTATCTTTCCAGGCAGAAAGAGGAAGAAGGTGATAAATTCCTCAAATAAGGCTTAAAGTATTATGGGATATCCTTATGGGAGAAGATAATTAGACTCTTACAGACAATAGGAAATCCGTACACATTGAAGATTGTGTGTGTGCGTGTGCTTTGGCAGAAAACAGCAAAGGATGCCTTTATAATTTATAGTCCAAGCAGGCCTTTCTTCCTGAAGAAGGCACTGCAAAATCCAAAAACAGTAAGTAGAAAAAATTAACACAAAAAATGAAAACTTCTTTATAATGAAAGGCATCATTACAGAGTAAAAGGAAAGGTGACAACTTTTTGACCAGCAATTTCACTTCTCAGGAATCTATCCTACAAATACACTCCACTGCACAGATAAAAAATGAAATAAGCAAAAACTGATTTGTTTTGTTTATAATGATAAAATAATTGTAAACAACCCAAGTGCCCAGCATCCACCCAACAGAGTACCATGCAGCTGAAAACAGAGTGAAGAAGATCCCTATGGACTGATATGGAGCAATTACCTGGATATCAGTAGTTTATATTAAGTCAATATTAAGTGAAAAAAATATTATCAGAACATTTGTTTATCTTTTGTGAATTTATTTTTTGTTTGTAGATTTTGTGCTCTTAATTTGTAAACATTTAAACAATATGAAAATACCTGATAAAGTAGAAATCACCTGAAACCTTGCCCACTCCAAGATAAATACCTTTATGCATCAATTTTATATACATATATGAAAAAATAGATATAAATACAAGAATGGGATGATGTTATGAGTACCAAAAACAGAAAATTTCTATTGGACATGATAAGTGTAATTCCACTTATTGGATAAGTGAATACACAGGATACTACGGGAGTGAAGAACTGGGTTGAGGGTGGGTCAAGAAGCACTTTCTTAGAGGAGTTCCTGAAACATTCTAGATCTTTTTCTAGATCTTTTTCCTATCCCTCTTTTTTGGTTAGATTTGCAGCGTTTCTTAAGATTTTTTCATTTTTGTGGGTACATAGTAGGTGTATGTATTTATGGGGTACATGAGATATTTTAATACAGACATACAATGCATAATAATCACATCAGGGTGAATGGAGTATCCATCTCCTCAAGCATTTATCCTTTCTTTTTGGTACAAACAATCCAATTACACTCTTTTATCTATTTTTAAATTTAAAATAAATTATTGTTGATTGTGGTCACCCTATGATGCTATCAAATACTAGATTGTATTTATTCTATCTAATTATATATTTGTCCCCTTTAACCATCCCCATTCCCCACCATCCCACTATTCTTCCCAGCTTCTGGTAACCATCATTCTACTCTCTATCTTCATGAGCTCAATTATTTTAAATTTGAGCACCCACGAATAAATGAGAACATGCGATGTTTGTCTTTCTGTGCCTAGCTAATTTCACTTAACGTAATGACCTCCAGTGCCATCCATACTGTTGCAAATGACAGAATCTCATTCTTTTTTATGGCAGTACTCCATTGTGTATGTGTACCACATTTTCTTTATCCATTCATCTCTTGATGGATACTTAGGTTTCTTCCAGATTTTTTATCATGTGCTACATTTTATGTTTTAAAAATAAAGCAGAGAAAGACTATACAGGCATTTTTGCTTATATCTACACAATGAAGCACAGAAAAATGGTTTCATGGAAGGGAGAGGGAGGGACAGGTGGAGGGACAGAGGTGGAAATGCAACTTCTGTGTGTTTACCTTTCTGTGTAGGTTTGACTTTTGAATCTTGTAAAATGTATTATCTACCCTTACATTTTAATAAAATAAAAAGATAACACTCTAGAGAAACTACATAGAGGATTAATAGCCATATAAATAAAAAGCCTACACAAATCAATAAGAAGTTTCTATCTAATAGAAAGATGGCAAAGGACATAGATAATTTATAGAAGAAAAACAAATGTGCAATAAACATAATGATCTCATTCTCAGGAAAAACCAAAGAAATTCTAATTAAAATAAGATATTTTTACATAACTGATTATCTTAAATTTAAAAGATAATATCAGTGAAGAGTAAGAGGGTGAGGAAACAGGAACCTTCCTATAAAATGGTTGGTCTGAATATAAACTGGTAGAACCTTACAGGAATACTTGAAAAATTCCAAATCTAGGAATTTATGCTGAATACTCACTTACAATGAATACCAAGAAAATATACTGCAATGATGTTAATTGCTGTAGTGGCTGTAGTAGCAGAAAAATAGAAACAAATGTCCATTATATTATGATATAGACATAAAATGAAGCACTAGGCAGTTATTATAAGAATCAAGTCGCAGGCTGAGTGTGGTGGCTCACGCCTGTAATCCCAGCACTTTGGGAAGCCGAGGCAGGCAAATCACCTGAGGTCACGATTCAAAACCAGCCTGACCAACATGGAGAAACACCGTCTCTACTAAAAATACAAAATTAGACCAGCGTGGAGGCGCATGCCTGTAATCCCAGCTACTCGGGAGGCTGAGGCAGGAGAATTGCTTGAACCCAGGAGGCAGAGGTTGCAAGTGAGCCGAGATCATGCCATTGCACTCCAGCCCGGGCAACAAAAGCAAAACTCCATCTCAAAAGAAATAAACAAACAGAGAATCAAGTTGTTCTATATGTACTGATTTAGGAGTATATTTAAGATGTATTACCAAGTATATAAAGCAAATTACAGTAAATTATGATCATATTTTTGTAAACCGAGAGATTAAAAATTTTATTATGGGCTAGGCATGGTGGCTAACACCTATAATTCCAGCACTTTGAGAGGCTGAAGCGGGAGGATCGCTTGATTCTGTAGTCCCAGCTGTAGTCCCAGCTACTTGGGAAGCTGAGGTGGGAGAATCACTCGAACTCAGGAGCTCAAGGCTGCAGTAAACTGATTACACCAGTGCACTCAAGCTGAGTGAAAGAGTGAGACCCTGTCCCAAAAACAACAACAAAATGTTATTATATATGTGTGTATATATATATGTAGATATGGAATCTACATATATGGCAAAATCAAGAATAATATGCACCAAACACTAATAATGGTTATTTCTAGGATGTGTAGCCTATATTTATCATTTGAATTTTTTTAACAGTAAGCTTGTGCTCCTTTTAACACCTAAAAAGAATTTGTTTTCATATTTTTTATTTATGTATTGTTTTGAGATAGAGTCTTATCTGTCATCAAGACTGGAGTGCACTGGTGCAATCTCAGCTCACTACAACTTCTGCCTCCTGGGTTTTTGCCTCAGCCTCCCAAGTAACTGGGACTACAGGCGTGCGCCACCATGTCTGGGTAATTTTTGTATTTTAGTAAAGACAGGGTTTCACCATGTTGGTCAAACTGGTCTTGAACTGCTGACCTCAGGTGATCCACCCACCTCAGCCTCCCAAAGTGCTGGGATAACAGGCGTGAACCACCGCACCCAGCTAAAAAGAAGTTTTTAAAACTCCAATTGGAAAGATAGAATTGACTTCATGGAGAAGCTGCATTTCATGCCGTCAAAAACTCTCTGAGCTGAAGGAAACCTCAAAAGTCAACTAATTTGGTGCTTTCCAAATGCTAGTCTGTATTCTAATTGCATCAGAAGCACTGTGGAAACTTGTTTTAAAGTACAGATTCCTAATCCCTATTTTCCAGAGAATCTGATGCAGAATTTGTGGAGTGAGGCCTAGAAACCTATAATTTTACAGTAGTTTCCAGGAGATTCTGATACCAAGCCAGGCATAAGAATCACTTAATTCAACCTCTCACCCAATGCAGTAACCCTCCTCTGGGCAATAGATGTTCAATACACCCATGAGAACTGTCTAGACAGAGGCCAGGTGGGGTGGCTCACACCTGTAATCCCAGCACTCTGGGAGGCTGAGGACATAGGATTTCTTGAGACCAGGAGTTTGAGACCAGTCTGGGCAACATAGAAAGACCCCATCTCTACAAAGCATTTTAAGAAGTAGCTGGGCATGGTGGCATGCACCTGTAGTCCCAGCTTACTCTGGAGGCTGAGGCAGGAAGACCGCTTGGGCCCAGAATGTGGTGAGCTATGATCAAGCCAATCCTCCAGCCTGGGAAACAGAGGGGAACCCTATCTCTGAAATAACCAACCAACCAAAGAACCTTCTAGAGAGAAGACTCCGAGTTTTATTGATCAGATATAGGTGGGAATCCCTTTCCCCTGCAAGATCTAGATAAGATTGGTTCAAATCCTAACAATTTCATAGCATGTTAAAGTTCTGCTCAAGTCACCCAGACTAAATAATTTTTCCCCAAAAGCTTTCCCCACAGATACTTCCCAGGCTCATCCCCTCACCTCATCCAGTTTCCCGCTCAAGCATCATCATTTCAGAAAGACCTTCCCTGACCAACTGCCACTCAATTGCTTTCCTCAGCTCTGTTTTTCCTCACAAGACTACTGTGAGTTGACACATTGTATACTTATTTGTGCTAGTGTATTGTCTGTCTCTACACCAGAATGTGCCCTCCACCCCAAGAGTAGGCATTTCATCTACTTTATTCACTGTCCTATCCCCAGTGACTACAATGGCACCTAGCACAGAGGTCTGAATACTCACAAATATAGATTGATAAATGAATGAATGAAGAATGAAGAGATATTTCTGTTTTTGCAAACCCGTTCCATCATCTCTGACCCTTCTCCTAGCTTCCCACTTCTTACCAGCTTCCCTCTCCCCTCTCTTACTTTTCTGTTCACTATTCTCTCTCAGGAACACAACAAATTCCCCTCCTTGCCT
>NW_012099654.1:3672437-3673308 GCF_000951045.1 Mandrillus leucophaeus
TGCAATTATGGCCCTCTGGGAAATTCAGGCTTTATTTTCCAGATCCAGGAGCTACCTGTTCCTCTAAAGATTGTATTTTTAAAGGAAGCTAACACCCCCTCAAACAAAGAATCTCTGTGTTATTAAACTTTCCAATGAAACCTCTGCTAAGCACATACTCCAAATATGTTAGCAGTTGTTTTCAATGATTTCATAGGGTAACTATACTGTTCTCCTCCAAAAATAACTTACTCCTTTCTAAGTCAGGCTCCCCTCTCCATTTTTTCCTTGAAGCAAGTTTGAGATGCCCAACCTTGTATTAACTTTGTTTAGGATCCACCGTAGTCAAGTAGTGGACATCTGCGAAGGCTGTTTGGAGCAAAAAACCTGGACTCATGCATCTTTCTGAAACATGGTCTTTGTAGTGGACACACACTGGGCTGGCTTCTGACTCAGCATCATCCTGGCTGTGCATTCAAGCCTGGTCAGGGCCGGGTGTCCAGGAGTAGAAGACATTGACCCAGATTGGGCTCATCAGAATTTGAATAGAATACACAGAAGACAGGCAGAGTTGAGGCATCTAATGCCGGTGACATGGAAGAGTCTAGGAGCTGGAAGAGTCTAGGAGCTCCAACTGCTGCCTGGAATCCTGCCCTTTCCTCATCCTACCCTTTCTACTATTTAGAATCCTCCCATAAATCTGTTTTTTATTATGTTGGCTAAAGTTGAACGTTACTCAGTGTTTTAAACTTAGGAGGAGTCTCCAGGGTATTATCATAGAACTCTATCACTAGCCCAGTGTTCCTTGTCCCCTTTGTTCAGAGCCTTAGATCAAACATTAACACTTATCATCACCTGAAGCCTGAGCTCTGCATTTCTTTTCTTTTCTTTT
>NW_012099654.1:3678263-3680031 GCF_000951045.1 Mandrillus leucophaeus
AGTTGACACATTGTATACTTATTTGTGCTAGTGTATTGTCTGTCTCTACACCAGAATGTGCCCTCCACCCCAAGAGTAGGCATTTCATCTACTTTATTCACTGTCCTATCCCCAGTGACTACAATGGCACCTAGCACAGAGGTCTGAATACTCACAAATATAGATTGATAAATGAATGAATGAAGAATGAAGAGATATTTCTGTTTTTGCAAACCTGTTCCATCATCTCTGACCCTTCTCCTAGCTTCCCACTTCTTACCAGCTTCCCTCTCCCCTCTCTTACTTTTCTGTTCACTATTCTCTCTCAGGAACACAACAAATTCCCCTCCTTGCCTCTTGATAGGAATTTCCCTGACCTCCTCTGATCCTATAAAGTCTGACAACATTCCTGCTCCAGCAATCTCTCCAACACAAATTAGAGTTATCAAGGCATTTTCCCCAATCACAAACCATATTCTCCATAACAAATTCTATGTCAGAGATTTTTAAATGATGTTTATATTCATCCAAAATCCTACTCTCCATAATTTCCACTTGATGGCCTTAGTTTGGCCCTCAGGAGCAGAAGAAAACGTCTGTGGTGGCTTGACGTGGCCATCTGGTTTCTGGTTCTATATCATATGGTTCTTTGTGTAACATGTTTTCCAGAACTTTTCTTCATTCCCCTGGCGCTCTTTACCTGGAATCCCTCCAGTTTTCAACGCCCTCCTTAGAATGCAGCACGTCCACATGAACACACTCCAGAGAACAGTGGGGTTATTACTTTCAACGATATGGCTATGATATTCCTATTAATGGAGTGACTGACTTGGAGCAAAAACGTGTCTCTCTTTTTCCTGACCTGAGTTCCGGGTGGTTGGGATTTTAGCAACATGCATATATTTTGTGGGGAAAAGAAAGAGAGATCAGCCTGTTACTGTGTCTACATAGAAAGAAGTAGACATAAGAGACTCCATTTTGTTCTGTATTTGAGATGTTGTTAATCTGTGACCCTACCCCCAACCTTGTCCTTGACTCAAGGTTTAAAGGATTTTGGGCTGTGCAGGGTGTGCTTTGTTAAACAAGTACCTGAAGGCAGCTTGCTGGGTCTAGAGCAATGCTGCTCTTTATGCACTAAAAAGGTTTATGGAGATGTTTACATATGCATATCAAGACACAGCACTTTTCCTTAAACTTATTCAGGTCACTTAAACTTATTCAGGTCACTTTATTCATAGGTCTTACTGCTGACTTTCTCCCTATAATGATCCTATTATCCTGCCACTTCCTTTTCTTGAAGATGGTAAAGATAATTATCAATAAATATTGAGGGAACTCAGAGACGGGTGCTGGTGCGGGTCCTCTGTATGCTGAGCGCCGGTCCCCTGGGCCCACTTTTTCTTTCTCTATACTTTGTCACTGTGTCTCATTTCTTTTCTGAAGTCTCTCGTTCCACCTAATGAGAAACGCCCACAGGTGTGGAGGGGCAGGCCACCCCTTCATATTTGTCAAAGATTAAACAACAGGTCAGATAAGGGTAACGAGATAATCTTATCTTTTCCCTCAGATGACCAATAGTTCAAATTCTAAACTCAGTTCTCAACTGTGCAATTATGGCCCTCTGGGAAATTCAGGCTTTATTTTCCAGATCCAGGAGCTACCTGTTCCTCTAAAGATTGTATTTTTAAAGGAAGCTAACACCCCCTCAAACAAAGAATCTCTGTGTTATTAAACTTTCCAATGAAACCTCTGCTAAGCACATACTCCAAATATGTTAGCAGTTGTTTTC
>NW_012099654.1:3680741-3695433 GCF_000951045.1 Mandrillus leucophaeus
ACTAATTTTTGTACTTTCAGTAGAGTGGGGGTTTTACCATGTTGGTCAGGCTGATCTTGAACTCCTGACCTCAAGTGATCCACCTGCCTCTGCCTCCCAAAGGGCTGGGGTTCAAGGCATGAGCCACCGGGCCCGTCCAGAGCTCTGCATTTCTAACAGGTCCCAGGTGCTATCTATGCTGCTGGTCTGCAGACTACATTTTGAATAGCAAGGCCTTAGAATACATAGAAGCTATGGTTATCAAATCTGCAGCTGCCACCAAGTTTAAAAGAAAAGCTATCACGGAATTACTGAATCTGGGCATTTACATCCCAAATTAAGATTAGATTAGAAATGGCAGGACTAATAATAGCTAACATTTATTGTAATACATACTGGCCACTAGACTATGTTCTTCTGTATTCTCAAGGCATCATCCTAGCAAGCCTTGAGATAAGTGGTATTATTATCCCATTTTAGAAATGAGTCAAGTAAGGATGTGTCCAAGACCATGGTTAGTAGGAAGTTTAGGCAAGGTGAAACACAAGCCGTCAGATTCCAGAGCCCTTGATACCATCACACAGCAATGCCGTTCTGAGGTATTCAGGCTGAAGCCAAAGAACTGCATGTTTGAACATGTACAGCATGATATAGAGATCCCTTCTGCCTCAGGCAGGAGGTTGGATTAGATGACTTCCAACCTCCCACTTAACCAAGAGCCTGGCCTTTCCAAGTGGAACACCTCCATTCCTCTTGTCTCCTCTCCCATCAACTGATACTGAAATGGAGAAAATGATGTGTGTATTGTGTGTGTGTGTCTATGTGTTGGTATGGAAAGCGAGAATTACAAGGGATACGCTTATGTGATTTTGGAGGCCGACAAGTTCCAAGATCTGCAGTCAGCAAGCTGGAGACCCAGCAGAC
This sequence comes from Mandrillus leucophaeus, assembly GCF_000951045.1. Classification (NCBI taxonomy): domain Eukaryota; kingdom Metazoa; phylum Chordata; class Mammalia; order Primates; family Cercopithecidae; genus Mandrillus; species Mandrillus leucophaeus. Next base: position 3,681,645 of record NW_012099654.1, read on the forward strand.
CTGATGGTACAGTTCCAGGCTGAAGGCCAGCAAGCTCAAGACCCAGGAAGAGCTCATGTTTCAGTTCAAGTCCAAAGGCAAGGAAAAAAATGATGCCCCAGCTCAAAGGCAGTCAAGTAGGAAGAACTCCCTCTTAACAGTGAAGAATCAGCCTTTTGTTCTATTTAGGCCTTTAGTGGATTAAATGAGGCCCAATCACATTTGGGGGACAATCACATTTACGCTATCTATTGATTTAAATGTTAAACACATTCAAAAACACCCTCACAGAAACACTCAGAATACTGTTTCACTAAATATCTAGCCATCCCATGGCTCAGTCAAGTTAACACATAAAATTCACCATCCTCCACGCTTTCTCTCAAGGATCTCCGCAGCTGACATTTTCTCTTGCTTGTCATGGGCTGAAATGGCCAATTTCACCTGGGACTGGCCCCACTTGACACAGACTATAAACTGGGATTTCCCCCTACCTGCAAATTCCAATCAGCTTTTTAATCAATAAATGGAATTCCCTCAGTAAAGGATTATTCTGGTTACTCTTCTTTAGAGTTAAATGGATTATCTAGAAGCCTCTAGATAACATCTCCATCTTCAAAATATAAGCATTTATGATTCTGAGAAAAAAAATGTCAGTCTTTTGAAAATTATGTTGATGAGTTCAACTCTCCATCATTGTAAGGAGCGTTGTGTAAAGGGACTGTGCATGCTCACATCTGAATCACTCATTTGGAGTCACTAGAAAGATTGAAACAAAAGCGTAAATAAGCAATAGATAAATAAGCAAATAATCTGTCTCACATCCACATGCAAACCTCTCTTAAATAGCACTGGAGATGGCATCTGAAACTGAAGAGAAAATTAGATCCAGTGAGGCAGAGAAGTCATTTTACAGTAACTCTTTCTTGTTAGCAAAGTTTAGTGGATAATATTTAAGTAACAAGAACAAGAAGTGAGTCACCATAATCATTATTTTTTATGCTTGTGGAATGCCATCAGGCATCTTTGTTCCAGAAAACTATGCATAAACACATTTCTCAAGCAAATAATTTACAGTGAGATAAGGCAGAAAAGGCAGAGATAGCAGGGTACAATCTATGGAATTTTGTTAATTCAGTACAGTGAAATTACTCATTTTTTTCTTTTCTTTTTTTTTTTTTTTGAAACAGGGTCTAGCTCTGTCACCCAGGCTGGAGTGCAGTGGTGCGATCTCAGCTTACTGCAGCCCCAACCTCCTTAGTTCAAGTGATCTTCCTATCTCAACCTCCCCAAGCAACTGGGACTACAGGCACACGCCACACCTGGCTAATTTTTTACAATTTTTTTGTAGAAACGGTAGTCTGGCTCTGTTGCTCAGGCTGATCTTGAACTCCTGGGCTCAAGCTATCTGCCAGCCTTGGCTTTTCAAAGTGCTGGAATTACAGACATGAACCATTGCACCCAGCCAAATTACTCTTAATATTATTAGCTGACTTATTTGCACAGAAGTATGAGTAATTTTTGTCCCAAATACATTGTGTAATTACTATCTCTGTCTTGTGATATTTAATCTTCTTGGAAATGCCATGATTCAACAGACCAAAGGAAGTCAGCTTTTGGGACAGAGCAGGAAGCTGCCAGGGCCTGGTTCTCTCTGATCCCAAGCTGGCCATCACCATGACTAAAGTCACACTTCAAGGATGCTGATGCTATGAAGATCTGCCTCCTTGATAACTCCATAGATGGCAGACAGACACAGAAGGTGGCTATTGGGGCACTGTTTGGCCTCGAGCAACTGCTCAGGAATGGAGTCCAAAGTTGGTGGTTCAAAGGCTTCCCACTACCTTCACCATAAAGAACAAGTCCTAAGTATGGCTGGGCCTCCTCCAGCCCTTGTCTACTTTCAGTCCCAGGATGTGCAGTGCTCCTTTTCCTTCACAGGGCCTCCCCCCATGCTGTTCTTATCCCCCATTACATGTTCTCCTCTCCTCTTTCCTCTTCTGTCACTGAGTCACAGGCTTCCCTGACCTAATCAGGCAATTTCCCCTTTCCATATTCCATATTCTCACAGTATCTTGTTCCCCTGCCTCACAGCTCTTGTTGCAGCTGTAAGTTTATGTGAGTGTAAATTACACCCTCGCATTGGTGTCTCATGGGAATCGTAGGCCCTGTAAGAGCAGGGGTTCCCATCTGGTTTTGATTGCCACTGTGTCCTTGGTGAGGATGTGGCACATGGTATGTCCTCAATTATGAATATTTGTTGAATGAATTATTGCAAGAATGAATGATAGTGAGGGTGAGGGATGTTGTGCCTCAGGCTTTTTCCCAGAGCTAGGGAAGGGCATGATCACCATAAGTTCCATACCCTTGTAGTTCTGTTTTTGGCTCAGTCCTAGGCATGCATTGCATATTATCATGGGACTGGTGAAAGGAAGGGAGTGGTCCACATCACAACTTAAAAGCTCAGCCCTCAGGTCAGACCCTCCTGGTGTAAAATGTTTCAAACAACCTTGGGCAAGTTACTTTAACTCTGCTTCCTCAGTTTTCCATATGAAAATAGGGGCAGGGCTGGCACGGTGGCTTACGCCTGTAATCCCAGCACTTTGGGAGGCAGAGGCGGGTGGATCACGAGGTCAGGAGATCGAGATCATCCTGGTTAACACAGTGAAACCCCGTCTCTACTAAAAATACAAAAAAACTAGCCAGGCGTGGTGGCGGCTGCCTGTAGTCCCAGCTACTTAGGAGGCTGAGGCAGGAGAATGGCATGAACCTGGGAGGTGGAGCTTGCAGTGAGCCAAGATCGCGCCACTGCACTCTAGCCTGGGTGACAGAGCGAGACTCTGTCTCAAAAAAAAAAAAGAAAATAGGGTCAGGAATAGTATCTGACCCCACTTCCTCTGCAATTACATGAGATCGTGCAGGAACATATTTATATATAGTAAATGCTCAGTGAGTGTTAGCTGACATTATTAGAGGAAAGACTCCAAATCCTCAGAAACTCCCCACCACTTTGATCACGATAAATCAGGTAGGTACATGGAACTTAACCTGGAAGCAAGAAGACATGTTAGAATATCTGAAAGCTTATCATATGAGTTTTTTGGTACCAGTAATTCTATGGGAGTTGGTGAAGAGTGAGATTTAAGAATGAAGCATTTGTAGCAAGTAATCACACGAAATGGACATTTGACCTTGGGTTAAAAAGCAGGGACAATATGTTTACAACACCTCCAACATAAACTTTCAAGGAAAAAATATGGCATAGCCAGGATACAGAAGCCTCTGGGAGAGGTCCCTACTCGGTTCCTTCCACCGGCTATTTCCCTGGGGCTCTTAGGATGCCGGGATCCAGGCCACCTCACCTATCTTCTTTGCTAAATGGTTCTTGCTCCCTATGAAGGTGCCCTCCCTGAGGAATGGTCAGTTCGGCTGAAGTCCCGTGCTGGGTTGTTGAAGCAGTCCCTGAATTTTTATTTGATTTCTATTAGGGACAGTTTTAGCCTGAGGCCCCTAGCTGTGAAGTCACAGCCCTTTGGGGAGTCTCACCCACCCCGATTAGTGGGCTGCTGAAGAACTACATTTGTTCTGCGTCCCTGGATTATTCCCATCCCCTTGAACCTAAATGATTTGGTTGCCTTTTTTTTTTTTTTTTAAACTATGAGTTAACAAGAGGGCCTGTGTTGAATATAGCCAATGACAGAAATAGAAGTCATTCTTGCCACTCATTCTGGTGAACAGGCAAGATTCCAACCACTTTATTTGTGCAAGTACAAACAGGATTGATGTGATAATCAAGATAGAATGAAAAAAACAGGATGACTGATTATTGGGATAGGTCCAAAATGCTGGCTTGCCTTCAAATAGGCCCCCTACTTAGTTCATGTTAAAATACAAATTCCCAAGGAAGGAAAATGCTTAATAATAGGAAATTACATTTAGTGAGCCATTCCCATTTGCCAGCCTCTGTACTGGGAGCTTTACATGAATGATCTCATGTAAATGTCACTACAGACCCAGGACTACTGTCATTTTACAGACAAGGAAACAGGCACAGAGGGCTTCCATCTGTATGGTGAAGGTTACTCAGTGGTCAGAGGGGCAGCCAGGGTGGGAACCTGGGCAGCCAGGCTCCACCCATCCTCTTTACTACCACCCTGAACAATCTCCCAGGTGCTTCTATAAGATTCATTCATCCTTTAAAGCTTTATGCCTGATGCTGTGGATAAAACAAAACTTAAACACAAAATATGCAGAGCCAACCAACAAGTAGAGAGGTGAAGACCGAGGCAGAATATTAATAACAAGCTTTTAAATAGGACTATGTTCTAGACAGTATCTAAGCACTTTGTGTATATTAATTCATTTAATCCTCAAAACAAAGTTTGTGGTGGATACTGTTGTTAACAAATAAACTGAGGCACAATGAAATTTTAAAGAGTTCAGTTGAGCAAACTACAATTTGCAAGTCAGGCAGTTCCATACCAGAGGTGGTTGGGGAGATCCACCAAGAGAACACAACGGGGAGGCTTTTAGAGGACACGCACAGAAGTAAAGCAAAAAAGATATTTTACTGGTTACAGTTATGCAGTTGCTTTATTTGGTCTATCTTGTTGGAAAGCTTAGTTACATAAGTTCATTGGTTGCTTCTGATTGGTTGAGCTTACATTGTGTTTTTCTTTAACATAGGCACCTACAAGAAATAGCTCAAGGTAGGTTTTGCTTATGCTTGCAATTCAAGCAAACCCAACCCCTAAAGGGATGAAAATGTTCAGCAGAGCAGAAATAAAGATAGTGAAGGTGCTCTGGTACAGATGTGGTCACTCAGCCTACTCAGCACGTAGCAATCTTTTGGGTATGCTTGTTCAGCCAATGGCAAATTCACCCAGCATTTTTTTCATCCTTTCTACAGTGCTTCATTTTAAATTCTTTCATTCAACAAATGATCACTGGGCACCTGCACTGTGCCAGGCCCAGGAAAGCCCACTGGGATGGAATGATGGAATAAGTTAAGTTATTCATGAGGACCCGTGAAGAAACAGAGGACAGGCATTCACACTAGACTAGGGAGGTCAAAAATGGCTGGCTCAGTAGTCTTGAAGGATGGGTGAAAAACTGCCAAGCAGACAAAAGAAAAGACATTTTAGTCAGGGGGATAACCAATCCAAAGACCCAGAGTTGTGAAGGAGCGTTGTATCAAGAGAGCTACATGGGCTGGGTACGGTAGCTCACACCTGCAATCCCAGCAGTTTGGGAGGCCCCAATGGGAGGACTGTTTGAGGCAAGGAGTTTGAGACCACCCTGGACAACATAGTGAAACCCCTGCCTTTATGAAACATAAAATAAATAAAAATAGAACTACATGGAACTGAGTGTGGTTGGAGCATTGGTGATAAGCATGATATATAGGAAGAGAGAAAGAGATTGGGTGAGAGGGTAGGGAAGGTAGGCACGGGCTAGATCATGAGGATGCTTAAGTGATGAACTGAAGAAATTTACATTTTTCCAGCAGACCACAGAAAGCCACTGGAAAAGTTAAACCAGGATGGTGAAATGATCTGATTTGCACTTTAGAACTTTGGTGGCTGCAGTGCAAAGGATGATTGGAAGTACAGGTCCAGATAGAGGCATTCCAAGGCTTTCTAGTGACCAGGGATGGGGATGTGAAGCCCTCAGGAGGGCCAAAGGAGTTCAGAGAAGACCCTGTCTCGTGTTTTGCTGAAATCAGTTTCTTCTGTGTCTGGCATTTCTGTTGTTCCAATTATTTTCCCCTATTTAATTTTGTTCCTAAATGTAAACTTAGATGCAATCTTAGCGTCACTAAAAGTGGCACAGCCAGGCATTAAATGTGTCAGAATATGATGCAGGAGGAAGTACCTGGCACCACCCATGAAAACTCTTGCCTGGATCACTCTCTTAGTACAACCAGCAGCCACAGGAAATGTGGGGACTAGAGGAACAAGCAACCATAAGGAAGCAATTAGCCAAAATTGGAATGTGGGACATTCTACAGGACAAATGATCAGCTTCTTCAATAAATTGCTGGCATGAAAGAGAAAGAGAGGGTAACCATTATGGAATAAAAAAAGATTTAAAGTAATAGCAACATAATGCCGTGTTTGAATCCTCATTCAAGGAAACAAACTGTAAAAGCCATCTTTCTCCATTGGGGAAACTTGAATATGGACTTGGTGTCAGATGATATTGAGGAATTATTAGGATTTTTGTTAAATGTGATGATGCAGTAGTTATGTTTTCAAAAATATGTTGGGCTATTTCAGGTGAAAGGACATGGTCTCTGAAATAAATACAATGAAAGAAATTTTATTTAATTAAAATGAAAGAAGATTGGCAAAACACTGATAATTTTTGGAGCCACTGAGTACTTAAATTATACTACTAGTCCATATGTTTGAAATTTTCCATAATATGGTCGGGCACAGTTGCTCACGCCTGTAATCCCAGCACTCTGGGAGGCTGAGGCGGGCGGACCACAAGGTCAGGAGATCAAGACCATCCTGGCTAACACAGTGAAACCCCGTCTCTACTAAAAATATAAAAAATTAGCCAGGTGTGGTGGTGGGCGCCTGTAGTCCTAGCTACTCAGGAGACTGAGGCAGAAGAATGACATGAACCCGGGAGGTGGAGCTTGCAGTGAGCCGATATCGTGCCACTGCACTCCAGTCTGGGCGACAGAGAGAGACTCTGTCTCAAAAAAAAAAAGAAAAAGAAATTTTCCATAATATAAAGCGTGTGTGTGTGTGTGTTTGTGTGTGTATGTAGTTAACTCTGCTCATTTTTTCACTATAAAATTAACATAAGCACTTTAAGGGAAACAAAAATATATATATATATCTTAAAGGATTGATTACATTCCTACCACTCCTCTAATGCAACTACAGTCAGTATCCAGTAAATTTCCTTACATATTTTTTTCCTATGCACAGAATGTTTTTTTACATAGTTGGTGATAATTTTGTATTTCAAATTTTATTCTTATTTTTTCACATCTTTCATTTTACCAGCTGGGCTTCATAACAGTGACATGCTGGCTCTTGGGAGCTGACCGTGAACACTTTTACTTCCTCCCAGCTCTGCATCCAATGCTGTCACATTGGTAGTTTGTAATTAATCATAGTGGAAATATTTAAACCATGAAAATCAGTAAACATTACACGTCAGAGCTTTTTTCCTAAAGAGCTGGTTGTTAAACATTTACCAGCACATGGCTATTTATAACCATCTTTTTTTTTTTTTTTTTTGAGATGGAGTCTCACTCTGTCACCTAGGCTGGAGTACAGCGGCATGATCTCAACTCACTGCAACCTCCGCCTCCCAGGTTCAAGCAATTCTCCTGCCTCAGCCTCCTGAGTAGCTGGGACTATAGGCACACACCACCATGTCCAGCTAATTTTTTTATATTTTAAGTAGAGATGGGGTTTCACCATGTTGGCCTGGCTGGTTTCAAACTTCTGACCTCAGGTGATCCACCCGTCTCGGCCTCCCAGAGTGCTAGGATTACAGGTGTGAGCCACTGCACCCGGCCTAAAACTGTAATTTTTAAAAGTGACCTATTCTAATAGCCCATGGAGTGACATAGTGAATTTTAGTTCTTACTACATGCCAGGTACTGAGTACTTTACTCACATTAACTCACTTAATCCTAACCATGGACCCTATGAGGTAGGTGCTATTATCATCTGCATTTTACAGATAAAGAAATGGAGACAGAAAGAAGTGAAGTAAATTCGCACAGCTAAATGGTAGCAAACTCAGGTAGTCTTACTGCAGAATCTTAGCCACCACCGTGCTGTGCTGCTTTGTACCCCTGCTCCAGTCAACGACTGGGCAGCCACCCTCAGAGGCCAACACCACTGCTCCATGTATCATCCAGCAAGTGCAGAGAACTGCAAGGCCAGTATCCATCATCCCCTTTCTGCAACCTGAGGGCATGACTTGAGTCCAGTCCCCAGTAGCAGTTTGGCTCAAGTGGAATTTACATTATCCTTATGGAATGCTGCTCTTCAACATAGCAAATGCACCTGCCTGTTCTGCCTGCTGCTTAGCAGTCATAGCCTTTCTAGGGTCACTTTCAGAGTCGAGGTGTGTTTGGGGAGGATGGCGGCACACTCCAAGCTGCAAGAACTGTTATGACTTCAGAGGCCAGGTGAGCTTTTGTTTTTTATCAGGGACAAGGACTTCATGGGGGACTTCTTCCTGCTTCCTCCTGTTTGCAATGTTTTATGGTCCTGCTTGAGAGACAGGAGTACTAGGCAGGATTCTATTTTTGGTGTAGCTGTTCAGTTACTGAGTGATGACAGGGAGAGTCATTTGACCTCAGCAATGATCCTTTTGCAGAGTAGAGGCATCATAAGACCAGAGAGTTTTCAGAGCATTCAGACTCTTGCAGGCAAGATGCTGTGTGTGCAATTTAGCTGACAGCCTACTCTCCTCTCTCGGGGACCAGATTTCACCTGGGTGGAGCTAGGAGCACCCAAAATTCCTAGTTCTGCGTTCTCATATCACAGTGACAAGTAAGTGGTAGAAACAGCAATGGGGTTGTTACTAAAATGTCTTTGAAGCTTGTCAGCCCAGCTTTGGATAAAGAGCTGACGTTAATCCAAGAATAGACTGTTTCATCAAGAAGCAGGAGAGAAGAAAGGTTGTCTTAGAGGGAGTGGGGATTTTATTATTAAATGACTAAAATCATCAGTGAAACAGAAAAAGTTTACATTCTCTACATGCAAAGCTTTGCAACACCACAGGGACTCAATCAATATTTATTGAATAAATGTCATTTTCACTCTAAGACCAAGGGAGAGGGTCTTGTAAACATCTAGATTCTGTCCAGTTTAGGATTTCCCCTGATCTTTCAAATTCTCTAACCCATGAAAGTACCAAATAGGGATCTGACCAGAATTGGAACACAGCAGCAAATCTTAGGCCTTTTTCGGAGAGTGCTCCTGAGGAAGGACCTCAGGATGGGTAAACACAGGAGACAGAGGGAGGAAGAAAAAGAAAGACTCCAAAGGGTTTGAAAGGAGCTATTTACACTTAGGATGTGCTCCCCTCTCTGGACTCAGATTCACTTGAATGTTTTTGATGCAAGGGAAAGAAGAACTGAATGCTTCTGCAATACCAGATTACTCCTTGGAATTGGAGGTGTGGTGAGGACTAAGACTCTGTGCCCCTACCCAGAGAGAAGTTAAGGAGAAGAGATAGATTTGGGACTTAAAAGGCAGCTCCCTGGGCTCCCCTGTAGCACACTACTAGTTAATAGAAAGAAGATATAGGTGAAAAGCCCTGAATATAAGGTCTATATTGCCATGACTTGTTCTTTAGATGTTTAAATCATGTCTGATCTCTCCAGGTAGATCCATACCCTATTCTTTGAAATTTCCTGTAGCACTAACAACACATTTGGGCATTTTCTGGAGCCTCATTTTCCCAGCCTGTGCTCTCAAGTGATGAGGAAAAATTATGAAGACAATAGCTTTGCATTTGCCTTTTCTTTTTTGATGAATGACTTTAAAAGACCAAACTTGAGTTCACCTACAGTACAGTGATGAATTTTACACTTACGTGTGTGAACTTTGCCATCTTGTTCTCACATTGGCTCAGGCACCCCAGGTCTCTCAGAATGTCTACCAAATGATTTTCTTGGGCAGCATGATGGCTGACACATGGCTAGCATTTAGTGGGAGACTCTGAGCGGAATCCTAGGTCATCAATTAGTAATGATTGGCAGGGCTGATGTTTGACTACAGCTAATGGCCCTGAGTTCTCCAGGACTCAATGACTCATTCTCACTCTGACCTTTGCACTCTAGCAAACGTGTTTTGTGTTTAATGGCAGTATTTCTACAAGTCATCCAGAACTCACGCCCTGCCCATTTTATACATACATTTTTTTCATTGATAAATACTATTTGTACATATTTATGGGGCGTATGTAATATTTTGAACATGCATATGATGTGTAATGATCAAATCAGGGTCTTTAGGGTATCCATCACCTCAAACATTTATCATTTCTTTGTATTGGGAACATTTCAACTCTTCTCTTCTAGCTATTTAGAAATATACACTGTTGTTAGCTATAGACACCCTGTTCATTTTAATAGCAAACTGGGTTGTTCCAAACCACAGGGTGTCTTCTCGCCTCCATATCATTGTAGTTTTTGCTGTGATTTAATTACACAGCAAGATTTGATCTCAGTTTAATTAACTGAGAACCTCTGACTCCAGGCTTGGCCCAGGGAGATGGACCATCCAACCCCTCAAGCCTAAGGTAGTTTTTAGTCAGGGTTACAAGGAAACCCAGTCAAAAGAGGCATAATCTTTCAGCTGCTACTGGAACAGGGAGTGAAGTGTCAGAAGCATCCTGGAAGGAGTATACTCTTTTCTCAAGAGGACATGTGATGAGTTTTTAAAGTATTAATGTTGTACCCCGCAGGTCAACGGGTCAAACCACTTCCATTAGCTGGGCAGTGTAAGTTTGGCATCAGAGCATAAGGTTCTGATTGAATGCAATGATTTTTCCCTCTCTTATATCCCTTTGGACTGGTGAGTATTACCACCTGGTGGTGGAATCCCTTCTCCACATCCTCTTTGTTCTGGTCTCCAAGGGCTCAGTGTTTCAATCTGCTATTGTGACATTCATGCATTTTTAACCTCAACTCAAGTATGGAGTGCACTGATACACTGAGTGCCCTCCCCGACCACTGCCTGCCAATACACTTGAAACAAGTTTCAAAACTACACTCTGATAGTTCTCATTTTATATCTCTACTCTTCCTCCTCTTTTGATGAATTTTCAAAACCAGTCAAGACAACAGTATTTTCTGACTTACAAATAGATCACCTCTCATGGCTGCTGTCTACCCCCACTCGCTCTCTGTGATGTTTTCATCGTCTTCTAGGTCTTACTCCTTCTTGTGCAAAGTTTTTGATTTGTCAATTACTTTGAAATAATTTGGAATTGTCATATATTCATATATATATATATATTCCTCAAAGGATTTCTCAAAATATCACAGTATTCAATATCGTCTCTGCCACTTCGTTTCTTTTCTCTGCCTGAAAGCTATTACCATATAGAAAACATTCTGAAAAGATAGTCACCAAAATGCAAATTCTATCCTTTCTGGAAAGTGGAATTGCAAGTATTTTTTTAAAATCTATATTTTCTAATACCTACATATTTTTGTATAAAAATAATATGTTTTAAAATGACCATCACCATATTTAAGAGGTATTAGAGCTCAGAGCATGATACCCCTAAGTTTGATACTTTGGCATACTGGATACTCTGAACTGAAGGAGGCTGGGAGGGCCTCAGAAGTTTAGGTGTTAAAATATGATATTCTGGCACGTTGACTGTTTAAGTTAAAGACACCTGAAAAACAGCAGATGCCGGAAGATCACTTTGACCTTCATGCTGTTTCTTAAGAGCTGAAGATGAAATTCCAGTGTGGAAGACACTCTCCCTATACTAGGAGGAAAGACAGCATCCTTATCTTCAAGGATGAAAAGTTAAAACCAAGAGAATACTGCAGACTTTGATAGAATAACTCTTATCTTTTAAAGCCTCTCCACACAAGTTAGTTGCTTCTTCACAACTTATAATTCCTTGTCCAATTCAGTATATAAGTAACTCGCTCTAACTGCTTCTTTGGGTCTTCATTTATCTATGAGGGCTCCCCTGCCATGTAAAACTTATATTAAATAAATTTGTATGCTTTTCACCTGTTAATCTATATTACATTAATTTAATTCTCAGACCCAGCCAAGACCCTAAGAGGGTGGAGGTGGAATTTTTCCATACCTAGAAGAGCAAAAAATTCTCTCTGACCTCCTCCCATCTTCCTTCACTTTCCCTCATTTCTCTCCTGAAGTCAGTCATAGAAAGTAGAACTCCTTTCCCTCAAAGCAAGAAATTACTGTCTGACTTTCTCCCTTCTCCCCTAAAGGCTGTCAAATGACAGGTGTTCTGCCCTCAACCCCCAAAGGAAGAAATGCTCCGGATTGGCAAGGAAGAATCTGCACAAACAGGGCTTAGTTCCCTCTCAGTTCGTTTTCATTCAATCGTTTGTCCAATCCCGTTTCTACATGCCTGTCCATTCTCCGTCAAAGAAAAACAGAAAACTACTCAGTTTTCCTTGGATCTTTGGGTCTTCATTTCAAAAGCTCCCATGTCACATAAAACTTTGTTAAGCAAATGTGCTGTGCTTCTCTCTTGCTCACCTGCCTTTTGTTGTAGGAGTATCTGCCAGGATCCTGGCGATGGGTAGTAAAAAGGGATTACCTTTTCACCGCTACAGAGGCTGCGAGAGCTTGTAAAAATGCTGGGAAATACTTTCGCAGAGTCCCACTAATGTTTTCAATTCTTTTCCTAAGTTATTCTCATTCTTTGTGAAAGATACTTAACTTTTTCTATGGTTTGTTACTGTGGGTTTATAATTACATTTATTTTTTCCTTTTCCAAAAAATAAAATGAGTGTGATTTAAATAATGAAGTTTTTCTTATTAAATATTCTCAAATTGAGTGAACTAGATATGGGTTAGTGTTTACAAATGAATTCACAAGCAAAGGAAGTTTACAGATAGAACTCAGTTATCTGCCTTTGAAAGACATCACTGTTGTGTAGTGGTTTTTTTTTAAATTTTCTTTTATCATCCTTTTCTTCTCCTCTCATAGGTATCTTTCCATTCCCTTAAGGTGTGTATACACACATATGTAATCAGTTTGTTAGTGTCGATCATCAAGAATCAGTTCATCAACTGGCCAACAAGTGATAGGAAACTGTTGCTCGTAGTTCTTATATTTAGGTAACAAATTATGTCTGTCTTCCCTGGGGGCTTCATAATTCAGCAAAGTTGTCAAGCCTCAAAGGCATAAATTGAGTTTGTGTTTATTGTTTGTCATATGTAGACTAATTGGCTGATTTTTAGTTGTATATTGGCAGTAAAATTTTTTATTAAGTATAATCTATATGGACTTTGTGTTCCACTTAACTGTTACCCATTTCAATTTTTAGATTACTGTTGGTTATTGTATGTGTCATGCGCGCCCGTGTGAAGAGACCACCAAACAGGCTTTGTGTGAGCAATAAAGCTTTTTAATCTGTTATGCCTAGACCGTTTGTTCCTTAAAGAAGACCACCAGAGTCCAGAGTCAAAGCCAAGCGGCAAGGATCTTTACTACAAGTTCGAACTTGGTCCCTCCATTCCACAGCATACAAGAGGGCCTCGAACAATGTGAGTGTTTGCTTTTTATAGCCCGATGTAAACAGGATATGTAAAGTTACAGGGGAACAAGGTAATTCTCTTGGTTACAGCACATTTAGCATTTTTTATTGGTTCCCGCTGTGTCCTTATCGGAGATTTCCTGGGTGGTGTTTTTCTGAAGTTTGAGAGAAATATGGAGGAATGTGTTTGATTCCTTTCATTCCTCCTTTCTTTTCAGGTATCTTTAGAGCCAGTCTTGGGTCTTATAAGTCTGACTCTGTTTCAGCGTTTACAGGTTGGTATTGGGCTCTGAGGACCATGAGCTGAACGGTGTTAAACTTTTCTCTGACAAACTGCAAAATTTTGTTAACAACAGAAGGTCCTACGGTAAGCAGAAATAGTAGACTTAGCAGTGGTCTAAGGAAGGGGGCTAGCAGGGGAAACATAGAGGAATTCTACCATTGGTCTGCAGCTGAAGCAAACTGCCGTGTTCCTATTTCTGTGCTTAACTTTTGCAACTGTTGGACCTGGTCCTCTACAAGCCCTGATTCATTTATGTAGAAACAACAGTCTTCTTTTAGAAA
>NW_012099654.1:3696686-3700998 GCF_000951045.1 Mandrillus leucophaeus
AAGGATGGAAGCCAAATCCTGACTTACCTTAGCGACGAAGGCCGGCCTATTATCTGACCTTATCTGGACGGGGAAGCCATACCTGGGGAGGATATCTTCCAGAATTTTCTTTGCTACGACCTGAGCAGTTTCTCTTTTGGTTGGGAATGCTTCAGTCTACCTTGAAAAAGTATCTACAAAGACAAGTAAGTACCGATACCTGTACTTTCCTGGCTTTATTTCAGTAAAATCTACTTCCTAGTAGATACCGGGCCTGGTTCCCCTGAGCCTTGTTCCTGCTGCAGTCTGGGACTGGGGGTAGGCGTTGTTAAGCTGGCAGACTTTGCAACTTGTCACGATGCTGCTCGCTGTCTCGGCTGTATGTCTGAACTTGAGCTTAGAGCATCTGATCAGGTCTGTCATCCGCCGAGCACCCAGGTGGGTGGTTCGGTGGATGTGTTCTAACACTTGTTGTCCTAATTTTTCTGGTAGGATGGTTTGGTCATTAGTATCAGTCCACCATCTATTCTGGATCTGTTTCAGGGGAAGCTTGTCAATCCACTGGAGGTATTGTTCTGAATAATCAGGGAAATATGGCAAGTCCTGGGGGCCCGGGTCAGGGAGCTGGAGTGCAAGGAGTTGGCTGGGAGCCTTTGCCACATTTCTTGCAGTTTGGTCTGCCAGAAAGTTGCCTTGAGCAGTTGGAGTGGTTGGTTTCTGATGCCCTGGGCAATGCACAATGGCTAACTTTTCTGGCTTCTATAGCGCTGTTAACAGGGCTAGGATCTCTTGCTTGTTTTTTATCTCTTTTCCTTCAGCTGTTAGTAACCTTCGCTCCCTGTAAATGGCCTTATGTATGTGCGCTGTAGCAAAAGCATATCGGCTGTCTGTATATACTGTCAGCTTCTTCCCTGCCCTTAAGGTAAGAGGTTGGGTGAGCACTATCAGTTCGGCCTTCTGGGCCGATGTCCCTGGGGGCAGGGGTTCTGCCTAGATTACCTCAGTCTCTGAAGTCACTGCCGCTCTAGCGTACCTCTGGCCTTGATGCATGAAGCTGCTCCTATCAGTGAACCAGACGAGGTCAGCATCAGGGAGTGGGCGGTCTTGCAGGTCCTCTCAAACTCTGTGCACCTGAACTAGTATCTCGGTGCAATCATGGAGTGGCGCGTCCAGGTCAGGGTTGGGCAGCCACGAGGCAGGGCTTAAGGTCGTTGGGGGCAGGAAGGTTATCCTGATAGGATTTAGTAGTAGTCCTTGGTAGTGGGTGAGCCGGGCGTTACTTATCTATCGATTAGGTGGCTGTTTGAGTACATCTTTGATGGCATGTGGGGTAACGACCTGCAATTCTTGACCTATGACAAGTTTATCAGCATCTTGTACCATCAGAGTCGTGGCCGCAATCATTCGGAGACAAGGGGGCCACCTGGCAGCCACTGGGTCTAACTTCTTTGACAGGTAGGCAACTGGCCTCTGCCAGGGGCCTAAATTCTGAGTTATTACTGCCTTGGTGACACCTTTACTCTCGTTCACGTATAAGTGGAAGGGCTTGGTGACATCAGGTAGTCTTAGTGCAGGCGCAGAGAGTAGGGCGGTTTTGATCTGTTGGAAAGCCGACTCGGCTTCGTCTGTCTAATTAAATGGCTGCTGCCCCTGTGTTGCCTGATACAAGGGTTTAGCCAGTTCTGTGAACCTAGGTATCCATAGTCTACAAAATCCTGCTGACCTCAGGAATTCCTTCACTTGTCGGGTGGATTGTGGCCTGGGGATCTGCAGAACAGTCTGCTTCTGGGACATTACAACAGCTGCCTGACTTCCTGGAGCCTCTGGGTCTATGGGGGTGTACTGTCTAAAAGCTTCCATTACTCTTTCTAAGTAGGTAGCTGGGCTCTCTGTCTTTCCCTGCAGAACAGAGTATACTTTAGCCAAATTAGTGGGCTTGCGGGCAGCTGCCTGGAGACCTGCCATTAGAGTCTGGTGATAAAGGTGTAGCCATCCTTTACGTTCTGCCATGTTGTAGTCCCACGCCGGCCTAGTCAGAGGAAAAGTCGCATTTATGAGGTCGGGGTTGGCAGTCGGTTGACCGTTGTTCCCCGGGACCAGCTTTCTAGTTTCTACCTGTATTCTCTCTCGCTCTTCCGTTGTGAACAAGATTCGGAGGAGCTGCTGACAGTCATCCTAAGTGGGCTGGTGGGTGAACATGACACTATCTAGTAAAGCCATTAAATCTTTGGGGTTGTGTGAAAACCGAGCACTCTGGGTCTTCCAGTTATACAGATCACTGGTAGAGAATGGCCAGTACTGGAGCCTGGGGATTCCCGTGTCATCTGGGGGTCCTATTTCCCGAAGGGGTAGAGCCACTGTGGAGTCAGGCGGCTGGGGGGGGCTAGCCTGTGAAGTGTGCCCTCGCGTCCGCCCCGCCAGACTTTCAAACTTACTTTCACTCTCAGCGGGTCCGTGTGTGCCGGCCGCCTCCCATCCGCCTGCTCCTTCCCCCGGCTCAGCCCGGGGGGCTGGGGCCTGGGGCCCGGATGGGTACGGAGGGGATTCTGTGAACAGTGGGTCCCTGCTATCAGGTAGAACAGGATGGGGGGGGGGGCAGTTGGTTGCTTGGATTTTAGTGGTCGAGCAACTAGTGCCTTACAGGGTTCAGGGGCTAATTGGAAAGGGGACAGCCAAGGAGGTGGGTTCTCAACAAGGTCCTGCCATATGAGGATATATGGGATTTGATCTAAGTGGCCCGCACGCCTAGGTAGGAAAATCTTGAACTTTACCTTAGTGATGACAGCAAGTCAGAACGTCCTTTTGGGTGGCCACCTCACATCAAAGGCAGGCCATTCGGAGCGGCATAGGGTAATGAGCTTTCCCCTCCTGATTTCTAAACTAAGATCATGGCCCTTTGCTCTTACATCTTTGAAATTACTTGTAAGGAGAGATAGGGGAGTGCTCTGGGTATTACTTATCCTGTACTAATTTGTAGTCTCTTCCTGTAAAGGAATATGGGTTAGAATCCTTTTAAAGGAAATCTGGCTTATTAATAATATCTAGTCGCAAGCGCGCCCCGGCAGCCCGGGTCAGAGACAGCTGCTGCCTGGATCGCAAACGCGCTCCGGCAGCTCAGATCGCAAGCATGCCCTGGCAGCACAGATCGCAAGTGGCTCCGGTAGCACAGATCGCAAGCGCGCTCCGGTAGCCCGGGTCAGAGCTAGCTGCTCGGATCGCAACCGTGCTCCGGCAGCACAGATTGCAAGCGGCTCCGGTAGCACAGATCGCAAGCACGCACCGGAAGCCCGGGTCAGAGTTAGCTGCTCGGATCGCGATCGCGCTCCGGCAGCCCAGATCGCAAGCGCACACCGGAAGCCCAGGTCAGAGTTAGCTGCTCGGATCGCGATCACGCTCCGGCAGCTCAGATTGCAATCTAGATCAGATGAGAGCCAGGGGACGTCTCCCACCGGTCTCCGCTGGCTGTCCTACAGCACGTCCGCCAGGACTGCACCAGCTCCAGTTTCAGACCTCGTGAGTCACAGATTCAGATTCAGAACAGACACAGGCAGACAAACGGAGACAAGCCGGCTCACCTATCAGTAGATTGATCCTAGTAGATCCGTTGACCAGGGGTCTGGTGGGCTTGGGGAATCCCGGACGAGCCCCCAGATGTTATGCCCAGACCGTTTGTTCCTCAAAGAAGACCACCAGAGTCCAGAGTCAAAGCCAAGCGGCAAGGATCTTTACTACAAGTTCGAACTTGGTCCCTCCATTCCACAGCATACAAGAGGGCCTCGAACAATGCGAGTGCTTGCTTTTTATAGCCCGATGTAAACAGGGTATGTAAAGTTACAGGGGAACAAGGTAATTCTCTTGGTTACAGCACATTTAGCATTTTTTATTGGTTCCTGCTGTGTCCTTATCGGAGATTTCCTAGGTGGTGTTTTTCTGAAGTTTGAGAGAAATATGGAGGAATGTGTTTGATTCCTTTCAAATCACCTGGGTGCAAGCGGGCTGAGTCTGAAAAGAGAGTCAGCGAAGGGAGATAAGGGTGGGGCCGTTTTATAGGATTTGGGTAGGTAAAGGAAAATTACAGTCAAAGGGGGGTTGTTCTCTGGCCTGCAGGAGTGGAAGTCACAGGGTGCTCAGTGGGGGAGCTTTTTGAGCCAGGATGAGCCAGGAAAAGGACTTTCACAAGGTGATGTCATCACTTAAGGCAAGGACCAGCCATTTTCACTTCTTTTGTGGTGAAATGTCATCAGTTAAGGCGGGGCAGGACATTTTCACTTCTTTTGTGATTCTTCAGTTACTTCAGGCCAACTGGGTGTATACGTGCAAGTCACAGGGGATG
>NW_012099654.1:3702168-3705378 GCF_000951045.1 Mandrillus leucophaeus
GACCAACTTGGAGAAACCCCTTGTCTACTAAAAGCACAAAAATTAGCCTAGCGTGGTGGCACATACCTATAATCCCAGCTACTCAGGAAGCTGAGGCAGGAGAATCACTTGAACCCGGGAGGTGGAGGTTGCAGTGAACCGAGATGGCACCATTGCACTCCAGCCTGGGCAACAGGAGTGAAACTCCCTCTCCAAAAAAAAGAAGTATACCATGCTTGGGTTATATGGCTGCCCTCGCTGTGCACAAATTACCCACCTCCCAACTAAGTTATGACTTTGGAGGAAGTCTGACAATCAAAATTGGCTTGTATTAGGCAAGCACATGTGCCCAAAATAATCAAGAGAAGGGTTATAGTGACTGGCAAATTCTGAAGGATTCTTTTCTGTTCATTTCCTAATTCCTCCAAATCATTCCACATCTTGAATCTTCACACCTTTTCAGCCTTTCCACACATGCACTAGATCCCTTCTCACTCCTCTTACTCAAGGCCTCACACTAGAAATTCTCCCTTCTCTCTCCTGTACTATCAATTTTTTCCTCTTGACTGAACAATTTTCATCAATATACAAACAGGCTGTTGCATTTCCCATATTCTAAAACCCTGTCTCGATCCCACTTCTCCCTCCAAACATTGCCCTAATTTTCTCCTTCTCCTTATAAGCGAGCTCCTTAGAATATGTATATATTTCAATTCTAAGAGTGGTTAAAAAAAAAAAAAAGAAGAAGAAGAAGAATATATACACTATTTCCAAATTCTTTAGAACCCACTTCCATCAGGTTTCATCCCCACCATCTCACTGAAGCTACTTTTTTCAAGGTCTCCAATGATCTCTCTACATTCTTAATCTGATGGTTATTTCACAGTTTTCACTTTATATGCCCCATCACCAGCATTTAACACAGTTGACCACTTGAAATATTTGCTTCTTTTAGCTGTTTTTCTTCCTATTTTTCTTCTCAATCTCTTTTGCTAATTTCTTCTTCTCTCTCTTGGTGTCTAAAGGTTGGAGAGCCCAGGGTTCAGACATCGGTCCTCTCTTATCTGTGTCCATTCCCTCCCTTGGTAATGTAGCAGGACGAGCGGCAGACAAAACTCCTCAGACACTGAGTTACAGAAGGAAGGGGTTTATTCGGCCGGGGGCATGGGCAAGATATCTGTCTCAAGAGCCGAGTTCCCCGAGTGAACAATTCCTGTCCCTTTTAAGGGCTCACAACTCTAAGGGGATGCATGTGAGAGGGTCGTGATTGATTGAGCAAGCAGGGGGTACGTGACTGGGGGCTGCATGTACTGGTAATGAGATCGGAACAAAACAAGATAGGGATTTTCACAGTGCATTTCTATACAATGTCTGTAATCTATAGATAACAGAACCAGTTAGGTCAGGGGTCAATCTTTAACTACCAGGCCCAGGGTGTGGTGCTGGCCTGTCTGCCTGTGGATTTCATTTCTGCCTTTTAGTTTTTACTTCTTCTTTCTTTGGAGGCAGAAATTGGGCATAAGACAATATGAGGGGTGGTCTCCTCCCTTATTCCCCCCTTTTGAGACTCTCACTCATTTTATTAGTGGGAGTTCTCACTTTTATTTTCACTACCCATACCTTCTTGCAAGACAGATCAATAGTGATTTATATAGTACATTTGTGCTGAGGCATTTTGGCGAACTAAGGTAGCAATGAAGCTTTCAATCATTCGAGGAAGTACAGATGTCAAACAAGAGAGCAGTAGGCAGGTTCCTATTATTAATATAACTCCTATTATAAGAGTTTTAAATCCTTCTAGCACTGGGAACCATTTTCCAAACATGGTCCCAGGATCAAATCCATGCCACACTTGCATGCGCACATGTGCCAGTTTTGTCATATCTCTAACTATGTCTTCAACTACTTGCCCTTGATCATCTAAGTGTAGACAGCAATTAGTAAGGTTAAATTTTCTACAGACCCCTCCTTCAGCTGCTAGCAAGTAGTCAAGAGCCAATCTATTTTGATAGATAGCATTTCTCATCTGAGTTTCTTGCCGGGCCAGAATAGTCAAGGCTGTGCTGGTTTTATGAGTGATTATTTCTAAGACAGCTTGTAACCGTATGATTCGGTTGATCATGTAAATGGGGGTCCGGTTTCCCCATGAGCCGTTTTGTGCCTGAGTAGCAGGCCCATAATATTGTATGATTCTCTCAGGGGGCCATTCATCATCTTTCCAATTTCCTATAGTTATGCTTCTCTTTTTATGAGAAGCATAGACAGGGAAGCCCAGGAGTTCACCTGTTTTTATGGGCAGTAGGAAGAAAGATGGTTTAATAGTGCCAATAACACAACTACCTGCCCACTGGTCAGGTAATTTGACATAAGCTCTATGCCCACATATCCAATACAACTCAGTGGGGGCTGTCCAGTCCCGGTGGGACTCCGGGTGGGTCCACATGGTTTGCAACTTTAAGAATTTGTTAAATGGATTCCTCTCTGTTTGATTGGAACTCCACCAAGTGACTGTTTTTGTGGTACCATTATACAGTTTCTGTCCCAGACAACTAAGTCATCCTACAGGGTGAGTGAATTCTTTTCCTTCTCTAGCTATGCAATATTGTCTAATAATTGAAGCTTTTAGGACCTAGGAATTATCAGGGTGATTCTTTTGAGCTGGGAATTCATCAGGAACTGGGTCTGTAGGCACTAATTCTTAGGCTTCCAATGGCCACTGATCTCCTATTATAGTTCCTGTACATACATAACACGAAGTGACATTGAGAGACTGGGCTACATGGTCGGCTAATTGCAAAAACAAATTTCTTGTTTTTCCTGGAATTTCTGGTACTGGTACATTTAGTTCATCATAGAAAGTTTGAAACACTGGCTCAGGAGAGCGTTTGTAAACTTCTCCTCGAACCAAGATATTTACTCGAGCATCCAGTCTTGCCCCATCAATTCCTATGGTCACACACTCCTCTTCTTTCCAGCAAGGATCAAGGGGATTGGTTATTACTAGCTCTAAGGGGTTACATTGTCCCTTAGTACAAGAAGGGCCATTTTTTCATTTCTGAAGGTGGACTGGATCCTTTTCATCATTCTTTTCTTGTTTTTTTGTTTTTGTTTTTGTTTTTGTTTTGAGATGGATTCTTGCTCTGTCACCCAAGCTGGAGTGCAGTGGCCGGATCTCCGCTCACTGCAAGTTCCACCTCCTGGGTTCATGCTATTCTCCTGCCTCAGCCTCCC
>NW_012099654.1:3706773-3708288 GCF_000951045.1 Mandrillus leucophaeus
CCTGCAGGAGTGGAAGTCACAGGGTGCTCAGTGGGGGAGCTTTTTGAGCCAGGATGAGCCAGGAAAAGGACTTTCACAAGGTGATGTCATCACTTAAGGCAAGGACCAGCCATTTTCACTTCTTTTGTGGTGAAATGTCATCAGTTAAGGCGGGGCAGGACATTTTCACTTCTTTTGTGATTCTTCAGTTACTTCAGGCCAACTGGGTGTATACGTGCAAGTCACAGGGGATGCGATGACTTGGCTTGGGCTCAGAGGCCTGACAGTTTGTATATTTCTTTATTATTCTGTCAAAATAAAGGCATCGGCCAGGTGCAGTGGCTCACGCCTGTAATCCCAGCACTTTGGGAGGCCGAGGCGGGCAGATCCCTTGAGGCCAGGAGTTCGAGAGCAGCCTGGCCAAAATGTTGAAACCCCATCTCTACTAAAAATAAAAAAATTAGCTGGGCAAGGTTAACAGAGTAAGACTCCGTCTCTAAATAAAGAAATAAATAAAGGCATGGACTACAACCTGTGGACAATTACTAGATCAAGTTAATTTTTCAACCTTCAAATATATCCTCTTTATATAATTTGTGACCCTGCCTTGAAGATTTCCTAAGGGAGGAAGTATGTGGACCTAAGAAAGGACTAGGTAAAGGCACAGAGTTGTACCTTTCATTGTGTGCCAAGTCTTCCTTCACTCACTCCCTTGGAATGCTGAGCACTCTGCTGTTACCTTGAAAGCCTTTGAAGCTCTCCATACTCACCTCTGGAGTAGAAGGCAGTTAATTGAGCCTGTAGAAAGCCAGTCGGTGAAAATTATCTTATGCTCCACCTTTGCCTACCTCTGAATTTATTGGTTGAAATGTTGAACGAAATTTAGTAATAGTAGCAGAATGTGAATGAATATCTCCCCCAACAGAATTTTTAAGTAAGCAGACCTCTCCACTTATTAGAATCCCTACCCCAGAGCTCCCTCCAGTGCAACTCCTTTCTGTTGCTGGGCGCTCAGCAGCATCGTGCTGTTTCCTGTGCCTCACCTCTGTATTCTTGTCTAATTCTGAAGCTTTCAGGGCTGTTGCCCTTTTCCTGCATGTTTAACTGTTCCATTTCTGTTCTCTCGGAGTTAAATGTATGTGAAGGTGATCTTGAGGTCTGAGTTGACCACCCACTTAGGAGCCAAGGGTGTGATATGGCAGCTATAGAAGTTCTGAAGAAGTGTACCATGTTTGGCCTGGCACGGTGGCTCACACCTGTAATCCCAGCACTTTGGGAGGCCAAGGCAGGTGGATCACCTGAGGTCAGGAGTTCAAGACCAGCCTGACCAACTTGGAGAAACCCCTTGTCTACTAAAAGCACAAAAATTAGCCTAGCGTGGTGGCACATACCTATAATCCCAGCTACTCAGGAAGCTGAGGCAGGAGAATCACTTGAACCCGGGAGGTGGAGGTTGCAGTGAACCGAGATGGCACCATTGCACTCCAGCCTGGGCAACAGGAGTGAAACTCCCTCTCCAAAAAAAAGAAGTATACC
>NW_012099654.1:3713263-3716260 GCF_000951045.1 Mandrillus leucophaeus
TTTTTGGCTAACACTTTACTCATATCATTTATGAACTCCCACCAGTCCTTAGTCCTTAATCTTATTTTAAGAACTGTGGTCATGGGAGGCTCAGATGGGTCATAACACACATCAGGTTGGTCATTTCCTGGGCTACATACCTTGTATAGAATAACATTATACAAACAAGTTCTTTTTAGAGTTCCAGTACACTTATAATAACTGTAAAATAATAGGACCTTAGCAACCTTTTGTCCTACCTCAGTGACTTGATGTATACACTGGGAACAGCCCTCAGTCTGAGGAAGGTCAGTTGAAGTCCTTACTGTACAAGTCCAAATTTTAAGGAAAATGAGTCCTGCGATGAGTTGCCTCATGCTTCAGCCGTGCATGGACCAGTCAGCTTCCGGGTGTGACTGGAGCAGGGCTTGTCGTTGTCTTCAGAGTCACTTTGCAGGGGTTGGCAAAGCTGCTCCCGTCCTTGTACCACTTACAGTCTACTAATGTTTAAGGATGGTCTCAGAAGTTGGGCCTGCTAGAATAAACTGAGTCTAACACCTCTACACAGTTATGTTCAACTGGGCTCTCTGATACTGAGAACAAGGTGGTGGGGTTTAGGGTTTTGCAAACTTCAATGGTTATGTGGGGATTTTCACACAGCAAGCTTTGGTACTTGGTTATTCTTGCATTTGTTAACCATTGATGTTCTTTGGTATTTATTAAAGTTACCACAGCATGGGGGGCCTTTATATTCAGGTTTTGCCTATGGGTTAGTTTATCTGCTTCTTGTGCTAACAGGGCTTTTCCTGCTAGGGCCTTTAGACCTGGGGGCCAGCCTTTGGAAACTCTGTCTAGTTGTTTTGAGAGATAGGCCACTGGCCTTGGCCAGGGCCCCACAGTCTGGGTTAAAACTCGAACTGCCATTTTTTCTCTTTCTGACACATAGAGTGTAAAGAGTTTTGTCAGGTCAGGTAGCCCCAGGACTGGGGCCGACGTGAGTTTTTCTTTTAACTCATGAAAAGCTCATTGCTGTTGGTTGTAATAGAGGTAGTTTATCTAATCTACATTTTTATTAACCATCACCTACTAAAATATTGACTCAAATCCTGCAACTATTTGATTTCAAGCTTTAAATTGATCTGGTATTCCTCGTGGGACTCCAATTGCATCTAAATAGACATGAGAGTTGAAAAACCTGTAAGGGGCTTCTCTCGCTTTATGATATCTTATTATTATTTTTCGCTTCTGGTTGATGAAATGCCAGGGTGAAAGGGATAGCCAATTGGACTAAAGCACAAGTGCCACTCCAGTTATTCAGCAGAGTGCCTAGTAAAGGTCCACCACAATACCCCACCACACATCCGCTCAGGGATGAACAAGGGCTGACTGATTGATAAGCTCTTGAAAATTCTTAAGCTCACTGCATCCTTTCAGGTCTCCAAGGAATGCTAAGTTTCCTCCCTGCCGTGAGAGACATGAAGTGAACTTAGCGTTGGGAGACGGAAGCTGGATGGCCCTCAGAGGCTGACCTGTAGGGACTTTGGGATATAGCAGAGAGAGCTTGGCATGACTTATTACTCCAGGCTGTAGAGTCCTGGAAAAGAGCTATCATGCAGCCTACACCTGGTCGACTGGAGGACCACCTTAGTGGAAGGGGGACAATCCGGGCCTCTGGCCTGCCATGTGCACAAGCATAACAATTGCTTTTGTTTAATGTGCAGATGGAATATTTGATCCATTTTAACCAGGCATTTGCATCTTGGTATCCTGTCTTAATTGCTAAAGTTTTTTTAAGTCTTTAACTTCTATGATCCTCTAGTAAAATGAATGTATGGTTTTAGGGAAATTACAAAATCAGCTGTGGCAGTCCATCCTTGCTCTTTAGTGGTCCACAGAATGTTGGACCAACTATGGCACGAATGCTCTACATCGGGGGGCAACACTCCTGGTTGGCACTGGGGTCTTTATCGAAAACTCCCCAGATTAAATGGTCCTAGTTTACTAATGCCCAGCCTGAGGAGAGTCAGGAGGGACAGAAGTACTTTTCTGAAGTAGAAAGCTGTCTTTGACTTGGCAAGTCCTCACAGGGTATAACAAGGCAAGCATTATGCAATAGTTTGAGGTGAAATTGACTTGGTTATATCAATAACTAGATGGTCAGCAATAGAACGAGGACAGAAGAAAGAGTAATAGAATAGATTAAAAGAGCTAAATTTTTCTTAGCTTTAGTTTGGTAGGGTTTTCCCCTGGGACTATGGCCCACGACTCTGGAGGGGGTGGTGCTTTCTTGACTCGGGTGTGATGAGCCCATCCTTTTTTTGCTGTATGAACAGCAGTCTTGGTGGTTAGCAGCACAAGGTAAGGTCCTTCCCAGGCTGGCTCAAGTTTTTCTTCTTTCCACCTTTCGATGAGAATGTGATCTTCAGGCTGGTGCTGGTTTGCTGGAAATTCTAGGGGTAGTACATGCGTTTAAAGACTTTTAGGGTTTTTTTTGGTATTATTTTGGTTTTTTTTTTTTTTTTGCGAGAAAGGAAAGTTGAAGATAAACCAAGTATATAATTTTTAGAGCTTTTTTACTGATGAATTTCCTTTAGCACCTATTTTTATTAGTTTTAAACCAAGGAAAGCCAAATACCATTTTACATTTAACAGTGCTTCTCGTATGATTTCTATACCAGATAAGCTAAATTTTATCTTTATATTTGTGTGTTATTAATGTTAAACCTAATTTTAATAAAACCTTGTGGACATATTTATTTAATTTTTAATATTTGACCACAAGGTAAGATTTTATAGACTCTTTTTAACCTTTTACAATTTTTGCTAAAGAGCAGGTTGGTGCTTTAAGAAAAACCTGTTATGCTTTTATTTTAATGTCCAGTTCACAGAAAAACTGGATGATACTTCTTTAACTTTAGCTAATATGTTTACACACAGAATGTTCTTTACAATTAACATTTTAAACCTTGCTTAAACCTTCAAAACAGTAATTTTTAACTTTTTAATGTAGGTAAAAAT
>NW_012099654.1:3716660-3718110 GCF_000951045.1 Mandrillus leucophaeus
ATTACTATAATACATGTTACACTGTTAACTTTTAGCAAACTTTACTTTTGTTGAAAACCTTGTAAGTTTGGGATTTTAATTATCTTTTGCTATTAATAAGACCTTGTTTTGTCCAAATTAGAATTGGTATGATGACTTTTAAAGGAATAGGGTACACTTTTTTTTTTCTTAACTACTTATATATCTCTCTCTTTCTTTCTTTCTCTCTTTGACTTTCCTTTTGCCTCTGTCTCTTCCTCTCTCTCTCTTTGCCTCTGCCAGCCACTTATGCTGCTGTTCTCTCAACCACTGTGTGTTGGGGGCAGGGGATCTAAAACAAGCTGGTCTGGGTTTCCTGGCTTACAGGTTACCTTGTGCCATACCTTTGAAACGAGGGACCTGTCCACTCTTCCTTCTAATGGCCAACCTACCTCTAATGCTGGCCAGTCTATCTTACACAAAGTTTTAAGTGTTCCTGGTGTCATAGTACTCCATAGTCTCCCTTAAATCCTTTTTTTGAAAATTTTCCACATAGTTCCTAGTGGGGTGGGCTTACTTTGTGCCTCACCCGTGTTTCCTCTAGACAAAACACCACGCTCACACCACACGCACACCACAAAACAAAGAACAGGTAAAAAGGGCACACACACACTTTTGTAGTTTACACCAAACCAAAATCAAAACCAAAATCAGAGTATCCAGAAATCCAAGCCAGGTCAAAACCAAAACCAAAGTATCAAGCAATCCAAGTCAAGTCAAAAACAAAAACCAAAGTGCCAGTACAGGCACACCGTGGGTGATCAGGCCACGCTTCCACTCAAATGGAGTAGGCAAGTTCCCAAGACCAATCCTGTCAAGCAATTCAATCCAAGTCAAAACCAAAACCAAAGTTCTAATAAAGGCACGCCGTGGGTGATCAAGCCACGCTTCCACTCAAATGGAGTGGGCAAGTTCCCAAGACCAGTCCTGTCAAGCAATTCAATCCAAATCAAAACCAAAACCAAAATGCCGATAAAGGCACACCATGGGTGATCAGATCATGCTTCCACTCAAATGGAGTAGGCAAGTTCCCAAGACCAATCCTGTCAAGCAATTCAAACCAAGTCAAAAGCAAAACCAAAGTGCCGATAAAGGCACGCCTTGGGTGATCAAGCCACGCTTCCACTTAAACAGAGTGGGCAAGTTTCAAAGACTAGTCTTACCAAGTTTTAGATGTCCAGACTCCAAGTGCCCGTTCCTTCCCGGTGTTCAGCCACTGCGTTGATCCTCCACAGGGGCCTGCCACACACTGCTCTGGCGAGGCGTCCCACTGGGGCAAATGCCTACCTGGGAGCGCTCCCAGGATCCGCGTTGCTTGGGCTGGTACGAGTACCCCGCAGGATGTTCCACAGGGCAGGCTTAAGCCGCCTAAGGAGCTGCCTCAACCATCCACCATTCACCTCGCTTCCCGGTCAGGGAACCAAGAAATGTA
>NW_012099654.1:3719315-3721362 GCF_000951045.1 Mandrillus leucophaeus
TCCCAGCTACTGGGGAGGCTGAGGCAGGAGAATGGCATAAACCCGAGAGGCAGAGCTTGCAGTGAGCTGAGATCCGGCTACTGCACTCCAGCCTGGGCGACACAGGGAGACTCCATCTCAAAAAAAATAAAATAAAATAAGTGAATGGTTCTTACATTTATGTTTCCAGCACAGAACTCTACTTTGAACTCCAGACCTCTGTGTCTATTGCTTACATATCTCAAATTTATTACAGCTGCATGAGCTTCTAATAGCCCTGTGAACCAGTTGCTCCTACAGTCTTCTCTTTCTTAGCTAGTGGCAACACCATACCTCTCACTGCACAGACCAACAACCTTGGTGTCATTCTGATGTTTTTCTTCTCCCATACCTTGGATTGGGTCTACCAGCAAATACCATCAATTCTACCTTCAAAATATATGTCCTAAATGTGATTATCCCCACTGCCATGCCCTAATCCAAGTCTTCATCATTTCTTGCCTGGATTACTGCATCATTTTAAATTTAATTTAATTTTTTTATTTGTATACATTTAAGGAGTACAAGTATAATTTTGCTACATGAATATATTGCATAGTGGTGAAGTCTGGGCTTTTAGTGTATCAGTCACCCAAATAATGTACATCATGCCCGTTAACTAATTCCTCATCATTCACCTGCCTCCCAGCCCTCCACTCTCCCAAGTCTCCGGTGTCTATCATTTCATACTTTATGTGCATGTGTACACATTATTTAGCTTCCACTTGTGAGAACATGCAACATTTGTCTTTGTCTTATTTGTTTCACTTAAGATAATGGTCTTCAGTTCCATCCATATTGCAACAAAAGATATTATTTCATTCTTTTTAAATAGCTGAATAGTATTCCGTTGGGTATAGATACCACATTTTCTTTGTCCAATCATCTGTGGATGGACACTTAGGTTACTCTATATCTTTGGTATTGTGAATAGTGCTGCAATAAACATATGAGTGCAGGTATCTTTTTGATAGAATGATTTCTTTTCTTTTGTGTAGATACCCAGTAGTGGGATTACTGGATTGAATAGTTCTATTTTTAGTTCTTTGAAAAATCTCCATATTGTTTTCCATAGAGGTTGTAATAATTTGCATTCCTATCAACAGTGTACAAGTGTTGCCTTTTCTCCCCATCCTCACCAACACATGTTGTTTTTGTCTTTGTTAGTAGCCATTCTGACTGGTGCAAGATGGTATCTCATTGTGGTTTTAATTTGCATGTCTCTAATTATGAGTGATATTGAGCATTTTTTCATATGTTATTAGCCATTTGTATATCTTCTTTTGAAAAATGTCTTTTCATGTCCTTTGTCCACTTTTTAATAAGGTTATTTGTTTTGTTGTCGTTGTTGAGTTGTTTGAGTACCTTGTAAATTCTGGATATTCATCCTTTGTTGGAAGCATAGTTTGAAAATATTTTATGCCATTCTGCAGGTTGTATGTTTATTCTGTTGATTATTTCTTTTGCTGTGCATAGTTCTTTGTTTAAGTCCCATTTGTCTATTTTTGGTTTTGTTTCTTGTGCTTTTGAAATCTTAATCACGAATTCTTTGCCTGGATCAATGCCCAGAAGAATTTTCCCTAGGTTTTCTTCTAGTATTTTTATAGTTTTAGCTCTTACATGAGCCTTTGAGCCATCTGGAATTGACTTTTTTATATAGTGAGAGATAGGGATCTAGTTTCATTCTTCTGTATATGGCTATCCAATTTTCCCAACACCATTTTTTGATTGCTCTGGCTATTTGGGTTCTTTTATTTTTATTCATTATGAATCTCATGTTTTTTTTTAATTTTATGAAAAATGACAGTATTTTTATTGGAATTACATTGAATCTATAGATTGCTTTGGGCAGTATACTCATTTTAATGATATTAATTCTTCCAATCCATGAACATGGGAGGTTTTTCCATTTGTTTGTGCCATCTAAAATTTCTTTCCTCAGTGTTTTGTAGGTTTTTTTGTAGAGGTATTTCACCTCCTTGGTTAAATATATTCCTATGGTGGTTTTTTTTTTTTTTTTTTTTTTTTT
>NW_012099654.1:3721412-3730855 GCF_000951045.1 Mandrillus leucophaeus
TTTTTTTTTTTTTTTTTTTTTTGCTGTTATTTGTTTTGTTTTGTTTTAGCTATTGTAAAAGGCATTGCCTTCTTGATTTGGTTATCAGCTTGATCATTACTGGTATATAGAAATGCTACTAATTTTTGCAGTTTGATTTTGTATCATAAAACTTTACCTAATTTATTTATAAAATCTAAGAGTTTTTTGTTGGAGTCTTTGGGGTTTTCTAGAAATAAGCTCATATCAATGAACAGGAATAATTTGACTTCCTCTTTTCTAACTTGCATGACTTTTATTTTTTTCTCTTGCCTGATTTCTCTGGCTAGGACTTTGAATACTATGTTGAATAGGAATGGTGAAAGTGGGCATTATTTTCTTGTTCCAGCTCTTAGAGGGAATGCATTCAACTTTTTCCCATTCAGTATGATGTTGGCTGTGGGTTTGTCATATATGGCTTTTATTATTTTGAGGTATGTTCCTTCTATGCTTAGTCTGAAGGCTTTTATCATGAAGGAATTTCAGCAAATGCTTTTTCTGCATCTATTGAGATGATCATGTGTGGTTTTTGTGCTTCTCTTTATGTGATGAGTCACATTTATTAATTTACTTATGTTAAAACAACCTTGCCTCCCTAGTATAAAACCACTTGATCATGGTATATTATCTTTTTCATGTGCTGTTGGATTTGGTTTGCTAGTATTTTGTTGGAGATTTTTGCATCTATATTTACCAGAAATATTGGTCTTTAGTTGTGTTTTTTTTTTCCTTATGACCTTGTCTAGTTTTGGTATTGAAGTGGTACTGGCCTCATCGAATGAGTTAGGAAAAATTTCCTCTTCGGGCTGGGCACAGTGGCTCATGCCTATAATCCCAGCACTTTGGGAGGCTGAGGCATGCGGATTACGAGGTCAGTAGTTCGAGACCAGCATGACCAACATGGTGAAACCCCGTCTCTACTAAATTACAAAAATTAGCTGGGTGTGGTGGCACAGGCCTATAATCCTAGCTACTCAGGAGGCTGACGCAGGAGAATTGCTTGAACCTGGGAGGAAGAGGTTGCAGTGAGCACTCCTGCCTGGGTGACAGAACAAGACACAGTCAAAAAAATAAAATAAATAAATAAATAAATAAATAAACCCACCACCAAAAGCAAGCAGGAATAGCTATACTTACATCACATAAAACAGACTTTAGGGCCAGGCACAGTGGCTTACACTTGTAATCCCAGCACTTTGGGAGGCCAAGGCAGGTGGATTACTTGAGGTCAGGAGTTCAAGACCAGCCTGGCCAACGTGGTGAAACCGTGTCTCTATTAAACATACAAAAACTAGCTGGGCATGGTTGCAGGTGCCTGTAATCTCAGCTCCTCGGGAAGCTGAGGCAGGAGAATCACTTAAACCTATAAGGCGGAGGTTGTAGTGAGCCAAGATTGTACCACTGCACTCCATCCTGGGTGATGGAGCAAGACTCTATCTCAAAACAAAACAAAACAAAACACACACACACACACACACACTTTAAATCAAAAACAGTTTAATAAAAACACACAAAGAAGGTCAATATATAATGATAAAGGAATGAATTCAGCAAGAGGATATAACAATCTTAAATATATATGCACCCAACACCAAAGCACCCAGGGTCATAAAACGAATATTAGCAGACACACAGAAAGAGATAGACAGCAATACAGTAGTGGAGGACTTCATTACCACAGTCATAGCACTAGACAGGTCATCGAGACTGAAAAATAACCAAAAAAATGGACTTAATTGTTCTTTTGACCAAATTGACTTAGAATGTTATAGACTAATTTGCACACCAACTGTAGAATATGTGTTCTTATCAGCAAGTGGAACGTTCTCCAAGACAGACCATATTTTAGACCACAAAACAAGTCTCAACAAATTTTTAAAAATCAAAATCATAACAAGTATCTTCGCAAGCTACAGCAAAATAAAACTAGAAATCAATAACGAGGAATTCTTGAAACTATACAATACCTGGAAATTAAACAACATGTTCCTGAATTATCATTGGGTGAATGAATAAATTAAGATGTAAATTTAAAACTTTTTTGAAATGAGTTAAAACAGAAACACAACATACCGAAACCTCTGGGATACAGCAAAAACAATGCTAAGAGGGAATCTTATAGCATTAAATGCCTACATCAAAAAAATAGAAAGATCAAAAATTAACAACTTCATGTTGCATCTCAAGGAACCAGAAAAACAAGAACAAACCAAACCCAAATTTGCCAGTAGAAAAGAAATCACAAAGATCAGAGCCAAAGTAAATGAAATAGAGACACTAGTGTTATTCCCCAATAACCCTGACTCTATCTCAGCATTTACTTATTGGAAGACCCAAATTGACAGCAAGTTAGTCTGTAGATTAAATGATACATCTAGCAGAGTGCCCACCCAAGAATTAAATTTTGTATAAGTTAATCTTGCCATCTTCCTACCGACAAAATAATAGAAATGCAAATAATCCCAAACAGTGAATGATCTGACACTACCTAGATTTAGGTCTCAGGTCCTGACTGTACACATTAACATAGGATTAGTTAGCTTTTTCTAAGTGTGCCAGCACATCGGAGGTGCTCAGGGAATGCATTGTGAGGGACATGGATTTCTAACCCCATCAGTAAAATGGAAATGCCAAAATATCACTTTATCTCCTTCTGGTAATTTGATTGACTAATTCGATGTTAAATTCTGGTATCCTGACAAATGTAGCATTAGCCACTTACTGGGATGATTTCCAGTGCTTGAGGCAGGAATGCCTTATTTCTGATTTAGCAAGTAATGTGACCAGTGCATAAACACTCATTAAGGGGTAATGCAGCATTTAATCAATGAAGGGAAATTTCCCCTGAGAGTGCATAGAGGAGATAACCCAGAGCACAGAGGAGTGTAAGAATCTAGAAGGGACTTGACACTCTGCACCAAAGCTGCATGGGGTTTATTGGATCCCAGCTCATCCCAGCTCCCTACAGTGTTGGCAAATTGAAGCCCTCCGGAAGGCATCTTTGGTTTAACCAGCTGGAATTGTTTTGCTCTTTCTGATTTCCACTGAGGATGAGAGGAGTGGGCAGAAATCAATTGAATTTGTTTTGTGGTAAGAGTTTCTACCAGGAAATGACTGCTTTGGGTTCCCACCAGCTTCAGTAGGAGGGTTAATTAAATCATTATCCTGCTGGCTGGCATTTAGTCAGTGGACGTCTTTAATCCACAAGGCAGTTTCTAAAGTGTTCAGTTGAAAACAAAGATGCTGTCTACCCCACTCTCTAATGGAGCCCCAACCAGGGTCATTAACCGTCAACACTGACAGATACCGGGTCAGCTTCAGAGGAGCTTGCATTAGCTATGCCATTTCCTTTGGAGCTTGACTGGGAGTCATTGACTTTTTTCACCTCATTTCCCTTAGCACTGAAGCAGTTCCGTTGGTAATAGCTGGCTCAGGAAACCCGGGGAGCTGCCTAGTGGTGATGGCCATGCCTTGTTTTCCAGAAGCACAAGCCACAAATGGACATATGCCATCTACTAGTTGTACTATTGCTGATTTGTATTTATTACATCTCAGAATAAGTAACAGGCTATGCAGAGCCCTCTAGTGTTTGACTCCACAGAAATGGTGTTGATCTGTCAAAGTTTCTTTACTTATCAGTATGAAACAGTATTGTGTAAGTTCATTGCTCCACAAGGCCATTATGAAAAGAGGCAATAACAACATGGTATGCCGGACTTGATATGCCCGATGCCTCTTGCTTTGCAAGAAAAGACTAGATGGCGAGGTCCCTAGTAGACACAGAGGTTCTCGCCAGGATTTTTAATGGCCAATTGTATAAATAATTAAGTGAAGAAGAGTAGAGAGTATCTTAGCGTATTCATTTCCTGCTGCCACTGTAACAAATTACCACAAATTTAGTGCCTTAAAGCAATACAAATTAACATCCAGTTCTAGAAGTCAGAAATCTGACTGGATCTCACCGGACTAAAAGGTGTCAGCATGGCTGTGTTGCTTCTAGGGGTCTAGGGGGCATCTGTTTCCTTGCCTTTTCCAGCTTCTAGAGGCTTCCCGCATTCCTTAACTTATGACCCCCAGTCAGCAATCCTCTGCTGCTGTAGTCACATCTTCTCTGACTCTCCTGCCTCCTTCCTTCCCTCCTAAGGACCCTTGTGATAATATTGGGCCCACTAGATAATCCAAAATAATCTCCTCCAATACAAATCTCTTAATTTAATCACATCTGCAAAGTCCCTTTTGCCATGTAAGGAACCATATTCCCAGGTCCCAGGGAAAAAGACATGGATGGCTGTGGAAAGTCATTGTTCTGCCTACCACACCTATTAAGGTAATTGCTGTTTTCCCCTCTCAAGATTAGAGTTGTTTCAAGTTCCTTTTGCCATGGGAAGACAAAATAGCAATGTAGATATGGTCCCTGAGAGACACAGAATCTCATCTTCCATTGTCAAATGCAGTTTCAATTACTCAGGCAACGACCATTTTCAAGGACCATAAAAGATAATGGCACCTCCTGGCTGAACAGATGGCCTCTTAGCACGTTTCTGAGTTAGATGTGATAACAGTTTCATGGCTGGGAAGTGAGTGGGGCAGGAGATGGGGCTGTTGGAAGGGTAAGATGATCTCTGAATTGAATCCTCTGTCTTAATGTCCCCTGAGTTTCTGGGTTATCTGGAAAACCCTCCTAGGAGAAGTCAAGAAGCCTCAAAAAGCAAGAACACTCTCTTCTTTAACTGCACTCTCCACCCTGAAAAGTTGAGATGTGACAGAATGAAAAGAGCATGAGCTTTGGAGTCAGACAGAAAGGTGTTCCAATCTCTGTGTGACCTGCAGCATGTTTCTTAACCTCTCTGGGCCTTATTGTCCTCACTTGTAAAATGAAAATAATATCTACCTCTTAGGGCTCATATAAACATCAGAAACAATGTATGTAAAGTTCAAAGGATGCTGTTGGGCTTGTGGTAGGTGCTCAAAAATAGTAAGTACTATTATTATAGTAGTCATCGTTGTTGTTGAGGATCTGTTGTTACAACAGGAAGTAGAGATTGAAGTCAGAAGTCTGCCAGGAAAATTTTAACTGGTTGGTATTTCTCACATTAGTAACGCCGCTAGACATTTGACCAAAGCAGGTGAGACAACTTGAGGGCAAGGATGATAAACAAAAATGACTCACTCTCTCTACATTTCCACCCCCGATTTCCTGTGCTCTCCCTATCCAAACACTCCTCTGGAAGAAGTCTTGATAGTACCTTCTTAGGCTGTATGGAAAAGAATTGAACACAGTAATATCCTCAGCCTTGAAGATGTTCAGATTTACCCAGTGGGAAACAGTTTCATTCTTCAAATTATTTGCTGAATTAATCTAATTTTATTCCCATCCATCAAATTTTCAGGTTGGAAGAGGTCCTATCTGCTCTTCCAGTGTTGAGAACTAACTGATATAGCGTCATATTGGTGGAGCTCAAAATGTCACTGGCAATGCTGATGGGAGATCATGACTTTAGATCTATAGCCACATGGGCTTACCTTCAACCCAGCCCACTCAGTTCCTGGAATAGCTGGACAAGTCAAAGACTCTCCTATTTTTTGGCCCTTTAGTCTGGCCAAAAAATAGATTAGAGTAGAATGTCTGCCTCCTGAGGACTAACCTGCTCCAAAATAAGCCCAAAGAAGCTAACTGACCATACTTAATTCCTTCCACTAAATTTACCAACCAGAAACTCCTCTTCCTCCCAAGGGCAAGAATGGGTGGAGGTGATGAAATAGTCTAGGAAAGTTATAGTAGCAGAAATTCCTTTCTCTGTATCAAAACCTGAGTCCAGGATCACTCACAATGGGGGAAGCCAGCTGCCATGTCATGAGACTCTCAAGAAACCCTATGGAGAAGTCCTTGTGGTAAGGAATGGCAGCGTCCTGCTACCAACCAGCACTAGCTTGCCAGGCATATGTGTGAGCCACTTTGGAAACAGATCTTAGTCCCAGCCAAGCCTTCAAATGCCAGAGCCTATTGTGAGGCATAGGGTTTGTCAGGCAGATCAGATCTGCATTTGACAAGCAGCAAATCAATGAACTAGATACCTGCACAGCTGAAAGTGGAGGAAGAAGATACAATTGATGTGTTCGGCAGCAAAAAAGGAGGCATCTATTTAAAAAAGAGTACTTTCTAGCCAGGCATGGTGGTGCGTGCCTGTAATCCCACCTACTCAGGAGGCTGAGGCAGGAAAATCACTTGAACCCGGGAGGTAGAGGTTGCGGTGAGCTGAGATCATGCCATTGCATTCCAACCTGGGTAACAAGAATGAAACTCCATCTCAAAAAAAAAAGTACCTGCTACTTGAATCTAGAACTGTTCTACACAGACAAAGACACGTTCTCAGTTGGAAAACTACAATTTGGTTCCAGGATACCCTAACAACTAGAGTTTAGTTTTCTTTATTCTTTCATTTTCTCTTTCCACATTAATTTGTATGTCTGTGTACAAGTACACTGCTTTTGTTCTGGGGTTTATTAAATTGTTTTTACTAAATAGCCAGTGGTATGTTTTGATTGGCATCAGATGGAAGTGGGGTGGGGGAAAACTGTTCTTGTTAAAATGCTCCTTTTCTCCATTAATGGCATGGCAATTTAACTTTAATTTTTTTTTAATGAAAAGTCTCACATATTTATTACTGAACCCAGACAACCAATGTGTTCATAACTGATTCAGAGAGAAAAAATATATTCCCAATAAAACATGTCCAACTCTCCAGATAATGGTGAAATTTTCAGCTTGATATGGTAATGTGATTATGATGCTCACACAACATAAATATGTGTGCCATCTCATGTGCAATTACTAATAGACGCAGCTTAGTTCTTCTCCAATGTCTCCTTTTAGAGTTGTACCTGATTTTATTATCCGAATCCACTGGGGAATGGGACAATTTTACTTTTATTTCTTGGCCATGAGTCGCTTAATCCTGAAAGTCTTGTGAGAAGATCTGGTGAGAAGCAGAGTCAAGTACACACCACGATGGCAGAGAAAAAAAGAGAAGGGGCTTGACACCTTCTTTTTTCTTTTGAGACAAAGTTTTGTTCTTGTTGCCCAGGCTGGAGTGCAATGGCGCCATCTTGGCTCACTGCAACCTGCGCCTCATGGGTTCAAGTGATTCTCCGGCCTCAGACTCCTGAAGAACTGGGATTACACGTGCCCGCCACCATACTCGGCCAATTTTTGTATTTTTAGCAGAGACGAGATTTCACCATGTTAACCAGCCTGTTCTCAAACTCCTGACTTGTTTCTGCTATTAGCTGTCAGTCCTCTTCATTGCGGTATGAACAAGATTAATTTTTGTGTGTGTGAAACTGATGTGGATGGTCCACCTGCCGCTCCATGCATCAATTTCAACACTGTCTTGTCCCAACTCAAAATGAGTTCTCCATTTGCAAACTGTTGATTTCTTTTGGGCATCGTCTCCACAACCTTTTCATAAAGCATCAATGATTTCATTATTCCTCTACCCAAACTTTACCATAAGTATTCTTTTTTTGAGACAGTATCTTGCTCTGTCACCCATACTGGAGTGCAGTGGCATGATCACAGCTCACTGCAGCCTCGACCTCCCAGGTTCAGGACATCTTCCCACTGCAGACTCCACAGTAGCTGGCCCTGTAGGCATGTGCCACCATGCCCAGCTAATTTTTGTATTCTTTGTAGAGAAGGGGTTTCACCATTTTGCTCAGGCTGGTCTTGAATCCCTGGGCTCACGGGACCCACCTGCCTTGGCCTCTGAAAGTGCTGGGATTACAGGCCTGAGCCACTGCATCTGGTCTCATTGTAAATTTGATGTTTCTGCTTGTTTCAATTTTAGCAGACTTTATATTGCTTTGATGGCGTCTCTTTTCAAACTCATGTCTTACCCTTCTGAGTGCCTCAAACTAGAGTCTGTTCAGATATAACAGATTTGTAGCAATTTATTTTGGTGCAAAAAGTGTGGAATTCATGCACAATTTTCTCATAATACGTATTTTTCTATGAGCTGCTTGAAGACCCCTTGTACTGGAAAACAGTATTCAAAAGGATATATAAAAGGATGGTAGATATGCAAGTGCCACTTACTTCTGGGATGCAAGGATGATTCAACATATTCAAGCAAATCAATATGATATACCACTTGAAGAGAATGAAAGATGAAAACACATCATCTCAATAGATGGAGAAAAAGCATTTCACAAAATTCAACTTACAGTCATCATAGAAATCCTAAACAAAATAGATAGAGAAGGAAATTTACCTCAACAGTAGAAATAACCAAGCAGGCAAAATGGAATGCTTTTCCTGTAGGATCTCACATGATGCAAGAATGCTTTCACCGTTTCTATTCAATAAGTACTGGCTGTCCTAGCGAGAGTAATTAAATAGCAAAAGAAGTAAAACTCATCCAAATCAGAAAGAAAGAAGTAAAATTGTATTTGCTTGTAGATGACATGATATTCTGTGTAGAAAATCACAATCAGCCAAAATACTACTGGAACTAATAAACACATTCAGTGTGTTTGCAGAATAAATTATCAGCACCAAAAATTAGGTGAATTTCCATATATAATAATAAACAATTTTAAATGAAAATTTAAAAACACTTCCGTTTGCTACAGAACTTAAATAAACACTTAGGCATAAATGTAAAAAGCTGAGAATTTCCTACCTTGAAATCTACAAACATTGATCAAAATGATTAAAAACGTATATAGAGATACAACCCATGTTGATGGTTTGGAAAAATTAATATTGTTAAATGATTGTATAACCCAATGTGATTTAGATTTAACACAATACCCATAAAAATCCCCATCAGTTTTTGTTAAACAAAAAACAGGCTGGGAAGAGTGGCTCATGTCTGTTGGCCAGGCTGGTCTCAAAGTCCTGACCTCAAGTGATCTACCCACCTTGGCCTCCCAAATGCTGGGATTACAGGCGTGAGCCACTGCGCCTGGCCCAATCCTCTTAACATAAACACTTTAATGTCAATTAATGCTTGAACTCAATGTTTTAAGTCAACTCAAACTCAAGTCAATGCTGAATTGACTCTAATGTCAATTAATCCTTGCTATACTCATTGCATTTGGAACTATTACCTCAAAAATGAATTCTCTGATATTCTGCAAGTAGTGACCTCAGACTGAAG
The DNA here is from genome assembly GCF_000951045.1 of Mandrillus leucophaeus. Taxonomy (NCBI): domain Eukaryota; kingdom Metazoa; phylum Chordata; class Mammalia; order Primates; family Cercopithecidae; genus Mandrillus; species Mandrillus leucophaeus. Next base: position 3,730,592 of record NW_012099654.1, read on the forward strand.
ACCTTGCCACACATATGACATTTGTAAGATTTCTGCCCATTATGGATTCTCTGATATCTACTGTGGTGTGAATGCGAAGTAAAGGCTTTGCCACAATCATCACATTCGTGAGGTTTCTCTCCTGTATGAGATCACCAATGTGGCTCAAGCCTGTAATCCCAGCACTTTGGGAGGCCGAGACAGGTGGATCACAAGGTCAGGAGATCGAGACCATCCTGGCTAACACGGTGAAACCCCGTCTCTACTAAAAAATACAAAAAACTA
>NW_012099654.1:3731045-3739261 GCF_000951045.1 Mandrillus leucophaeus
AAAAAAAAAAAAAAAAAAGAGAGATCACCAATGAACTGCAAGGTATGAACGATGTCTGAAAAATATGCCACGTTTATTACACTTGTAAGACCTCTCTTCATTATGGATTCTCCAGTGTTTTGCAATGGTTGTAGCGTTACTGAAGACTTTGTGACAATCATTACATTAGTAAAGTTTCCCTACACCATGGATTGCTTGATGGTGAGTAAGTGTTGACTGCCCATTAAAGGCTTTGCCATACTTATTACACTTGTACAGTTCCTCTCCAGTGTGAATTCCAGTATGTTGTACCAGGTGTGAATCACACCCAAAATCCTTGTCACAAACCTTACATTTCTATGGTTTCTCTCCAGTATGAACTCTCCTATGTATTTCAAGAAGTGGTTTGAAATTGAAAACCTTGTCACATTCTTCACATTTGTAAGGTTTCTTTCCAGTATGAAGTCTATGATGACATGCAAAGTTTGATTGTTGCCTAAAAACCTCGCCATATTAATACACTTGAAAGATTTCTTTCCAGTATGAAGACTATGATGACATTCAAGGTTTGATTTTCTATTAAAAACCTTGCCACATTCATTACACTTGTAAGGTTTCTTTACAGTATGAAGTCTATGATGACATGCAAGGTTTGATTTGTAATTAAAAACCTTGCCACATTCATTACACTTGCAAGGTTTCTCTCCAGTATGAATTGCCTTGTGAACTAAGAGGGCTGAATTGTGACCAAAGGTCTTGCCACACTCATTACACTTGTAAGGTTTCTCACCAGTGTGACATCTATGGCATGCAAGGTATTGCTTCTGATTAAAGACCTTGCCACATACATTACATTTATATTGTTTCCTCTCCTAAATGGATTTTCTGATGTTTTTTAAGAGTGAGCTACAATTGAAGGCTTTGCCACGCTCATTACATTGGAAAGATTTTTCTCTCATGTGTACTTCCCATTTTTTTGTAAGTAATGAAGAATGGAGGGAATTATTCCCATACTTATTTGAAATACGGGTTTGGGGCCTACAAGAAATTCTTTGGGATGCTGCAACTGAGAAAGCATCGTTGATAGACTTCTCAACTTGATTACCAATTTTCCCTTTGGGCTGAAATAGGTGCAGTTCAGTCAGATGCAAATGAAAGCTTGATCCAAGCTGATCTTTAATAAGCTTGTTTCCAGCATGCCTTTGATCATATCGGCCTGTACTACCCGTCAACATTTTTATTTCTGTCATGGGTGCTTCATGGCCATTTCTTTTGTCTTCTTGCCACTGAAACACAAAATCATGAATATCTTTCTCAATTTCCTGAAAGCAAAAATCTCCAATGTGATGACTTGCATGTCTTTGCAGTGTGCCTGTGTAGAGCACTTCTGTGTTGCCTTGCTCTGTTGATGACAACTTCTTTATCATGCATTTGGAAGAGATATCCAGGGAGATCAGGTTCCTATAATTCTCCAACATCACGTCTCTGTATAAAGTCCTCTGAGCAGGGTTCAGGCATTTCCACTCCTCCTGAGAGAATTCTATGGCCACATCCCTGAATGTCAATAGACCCTGAGGAAGAGCCATCCCTGACCCCTTTGCTTTCCTCTTCCTCTTCCGGGTTTCTTCCTCATTTACCAAGAGTCTTTAGAAGTCAGTCCACTGCAGTGTGACCTTCACTCCACGGGATTCACTTCCTGGTCCAATTTAACTTTAATCTTTACATGCTTTGTATTTTTAATGAAGAAAATGAGGAATTATTATTATTATTATTTTTGATATAGAGTCTCACTCTGTCACTCAGGCTGCAGTGCAGTGGTGTGATCTCTACTCACTGCAATTTCTACCTCTCAGTTTCAAGCAATTCCTGTGCCTCGGCCTCTCGAGTAGCTGAGACTACAGGCATGTGCTATCATGCCCAGCTAAGTTTTGCACTTTTAGTAGAGAGATGGGGTTTCGCCATGTTGGCCAGGCTGGTCTTGAACTCCTGACCTCAAGTGATCTGCCCACTTTGGCCTCCCAAAGTGCTGGGATTACGGGTCTGAGCCACTATGCCCAGCCTGAAAGTGAGGAATTTAGAATAAGCTCTGACTCCTGTAGAACCATAGTACCTTAAATCCTAAAGATGAAAACTCAAAGAGTAGAAATAATAATAAATTATCCTGATTCTTGTGATTTAGGTTTTTGTGTGTCACTTGCTTGGGCAGTTAACCCATCATCTTCAAGAAAACTGATAGCAAATGTCCATATAATGTTGAAGGTCTAAACCCTGAAACAAATGAAAAACAAACAGCAATGACAATGAACCTGGCATCAAGAAAGATGCTGGGCCCAGTGAGATGGCTCATGCCTGTAATCCCAGCACTTTGGGAGACTGAGACAGGAGGATTGCTTGAGCCCAGGAGTTTCAGATCAACCTGTGCTACATGGCAAAATCTCAAATCTAAAATAGTAATAATAATAATTTATTTTATATAATATATATTTATATAATAATTATATATATAATTATATACATATAGAGAGAGAACCCACCCCCAATATTTCAACGTAGGTTCTTTCTATTTTTCATAAGTGTTGGCCGGCTGAGGAATAAAGAGAGACAGTATAAAGAGAGGAATTTTACAGCTGGGTCACCAGGGGTGACATCACATATTGGTAGGACTGTGATGCCCACCTGAGTCTCAGACCAGAAAGTTTTTATTAAGGGTTTCAAAAGGGGAGGGGATGTAAGAACAGAGAGTAGGTACAAAGATCACATGCTTCAAAGAGCAAAAAGCAGAATCACTGATAAGGGTCCAACAAAGATCACAGGGCAAAGGGCAAAAGCAGAACCACTGATAAGGGTCTATGTTCAGTGGTGCGCATATTTTCTTGATAAACATCTTAAACAACAGAAAACAGGGTTCAAGAGCAGAGAACGAGTGTGACCACAAATTTACCAGGGTTGAGTTTTCCCAACCCTAGTAAGCCTGAGGGTTCTGCAGAAGACCAGGGCGTCTCTCAGTCCTTATCTCAACAGCACAAGACAGACATCCCCAGAGCGGCTGTTCATAGACCTCCCCCTAGGAATGCATTCTTTTCCCAGGGTACTAATATTAATATTCCTTGCTAGGAAAAGAATTTAGCGATATGTTTCCTACTTGCACGTCCATTTATAGGCCTTCTGCAAGAAGAAAAATATGGCTCTTTTTGCCCAACCCCGCAGGCAGTCAGACCTTATGGTTGTCTTCCCTTGTTCCATAAAAATCGCTGTTATTCTGTTCTTTTTCAAGGTGCACTGATTTCATATTGTTCAAACACGCATGTTTTACAATCAATTTTTACAGTTAACACAATTATCACAGTGATCCTGAGGTGACGTACAACCTCAGCTTACGAAGACAACAGGATTAAGAGATTAAAGACAGGCATAAGAAATTATAAAAGTATTATTTGAGAACTGATAAATGTCCATATTAAGATGAAATCTTCACAATTTATGTTCCTCTGCCATGGCTCCAGCCAGTCCCACCGTTCAGGGTCCCTGACTTCCTGTAAAAAAAAAAAATACAAAAATTAGCCTGGTGTGGTAGCATGCACCTGTAGTCCCAGCTACCGGGGAGGCTGAGGTGGGAGGTTCACATGAGCCCGGGAGGTCAAGGCTGTAGTGAGCCATGATTGCACCATTGCACTCTAGCCTGGGAGACAGAGTTAGACCCTGTCAAGAAAAAAAAAGGGAAGGGAAGGGAAGGGGAAGGGGAAGGGGAAGGAGAAAAGGAAAGGAAAGAAAAGAAAAGAGAAGGAAAGGAGAGGAAAGGAGAAAAGAGAAAACAGAAAGAAAAAGAAAAGAGGGAGGGAGGGAGGAAGGGAGGGAGGGAAGGAGCAGGGGAGGGAGGGAAGGAAAGAAAAGGAGGATGAGGAGAAGGAGGAGGAAGAAGAAAGAAGGAAGAAGGAGAAGCAGAAGAAGCCACAACTGTGAAGGCCTCCTAACATTATAACCGAAGGGACCCTTTGTGAACCAGAGAAATAGGCAAAGACAAAACAGAATATACAGAAAGGAAAGAAAACAAACAAGAGAAAAAGACAGTTAAGAAAATAGCTCCTAACTGATTATATGCTACATGCTAAACGAACATTCCTAACATCTCTTTGGAAAACGATCTGACTTCAAGCCAGCCACAAAGTGCCAATGTTGTTTAGTAAGAATGTCATCCATTAGCTCAGATGGGAGGATGAGGTACTAAAGCTTTGATAGCTACAGATGGAGTTTATGTATTACCGTATCACCAACATACCAAGAATGCGGTCAAGCAAACGAAAGGTGATTAGACTAGAAAACATCAACAAATGGCTTAAATACATTTTTTAAATTTATTTTATTTTATTTATTTATTTATTTATGAGATGGAGTCTCGCTCTGTCGCCCAGGCTGGAGTGCAGTGACAGGATCTCAGCTCACTGCAAGCTCCGCCTCCCAGGTTCATGCCATTCTCCTGCCTCAGCCTCCCAAGTACCTGGGACTACAGGTGCCCGCCACCATGCCCGGCTGATTTTTTTTTTGTATTTTTTTTAGTAGAGACAGGGTTTCACCATCTTCCGCATGTTTCTACCAAAGAAGGAAGACAACTGCTATAGAACCAATAATAACAACCAATCTTGGATGTCACAAGTCTATCTTTCAAAACTTGAGAAAATTTTGTTGCTTCATATAGAAGCATGCTCTAGCTTCTTTAGCAGAAGCTACACTCTATTTCATCTAATTCCTCCAGAATTTGTATGCACAGCAAAGCAACTTGGGTGCTGTGGTTCAGGAAGATGCCATCACATTTTGTTTATGAATTCTCAAGCCTCACAATGTTAGGAATGACAGTTGGAGAGGTAATTTCCACTAGTTAGAGCTTCCAGTGCGCGAACCATTTCAGTGGATGTGAGTGCAGTGTTTATCTGCCTTTTCTCATAAAGTCATATAAATGTAAATTTCATGGTTTCCTGTATTTCCCCTGCATCAAGTCAAGTAGTGCATATTAACTACTTGATGAGTTCCTCCCCTCACCAGAGGAAAAAAACAAAATCCTTGCTCATTTCCCTAGTGAACCCTGGCTCATAATATTTAGGCCTATAGTCTGGGGCTACCCAGAGCAACTGTAATCACATGTAACGCTTCATAAAAGCAACATGCAGCCACCCTCAGGTCTGTCTGAGTCAGCAGTCTGAAGAGACTTCAGGCCTCCCAGAGCACCTCTATTAATTAAAAGGATGGGTTTCAGCACCTCACTTGGTTACCCAGGGAAGAAAGAATGTTGGAGGAGAAATGCCTTGTAGGACAGGAATCTCCTCCTGGACACACGGTGGTAGTGTACACACACACCCCCTCAGGAGACGAGACACTTGGGCCCTCCTGACTCTTCCAGGTGGTGCAGGGTTCTAGCCTCCTGGAGGGCCCCACCTTTCCCACAGTCCTATGCCCCCTCTTCTGAGGGAGTAGGAGAAAAAGAACAATTTCCTCTCCCTCCCTTTCTCTGTCTGTCTCTCTCTGTCCTCCTCCTCTTCTTTTTTTTTTATTCTCTCTCTCTCTATGCACACATACACACATACACACACACCAGATTGTGAATTTAGACACTGATGGCCTCCTCCAGGCTATACGCATTTTGAGGCTCTGTAAAAGCTGGTTAAGAGGAGACCCAATAGAAATGAATCCAGAGATGTGCGAGTGGGAAATCAATTGACCTGCAAGTAATAAGCTACAATTCACTTACATGTTCACACTGCTGAGCATGGAAAGTGAAGTATCTGGGATAATGAATGCCCCTTATCCTGTCCATATAATTCTGTACCAACACTGGTATCATTTCGGCAACACTCAGTGTTAGATTTTTATTCATGATGGTTTTCGTCCCCAGTAATATACACAGATCTTATTTTATATCTTAGAGCTTCAAAAGAAAACATATTGAGACAAGCTTCTTCATGGCTAGTCATCTAACATGCTCTCCTTTATTTCTAAGGAAACAAAGTACATATGTTCTCCAATGCTACTGAAATTTCAACTCCTGCTATTTTCTTTTAGGGCTTTGGGGAGTCAGTGTTAGTCAAATACTAATGATAGTCAAAAGAGCTAGAATTTGTTATATAATTTTCCATTTACAGAAATGCAACTGATATTTAAAATCAGAATAATTTCAGAACTAGTACATTGCTTTCTTGAAATAATCTGTTCAAAACCTCATAGTTCAAATCATATACAAACGCAAATTTACTGGCATATATGAGTATCTAACATGAAATTTTTTAAATGTTGGAACCTTCAGATTCCAGAGAGATAAAATATTCTGTGAAATGCTCAGCCTCTTGGAATTGTCTTCAGTCAGGTCTGTGGTTCACATATATAAACTCACTCAGCTGGGATGGCATAGATATTATTGTCTTGGTTGCCCCAGACAATATGATCCCAATGTACTTTGAGGGTCTTTAGGGCTTGTCCCCAGAATATTGTTTTTAAGACCTTATTTCAGTTGGCTAACAACTGAAAAATAGAATTTGTGGAACGGCTTCTTGTCAAAATCACATCAATTTCTCCTTAATTTTTGTCCTAGACCAAAGTGTTATACAGATACAAATTTCCTAGGGAAATGCTTATAGTAGGCATTAGTTGGTTAAGATTTCAAACTCTGAGCTATCTCATCATTTTACAACATATGCTCAAAGTGGAAAATATGGCCCTTTACTTCTTCACATTTAGAAGTGATACTTTGAATTATGTAGAAGATAAACTGATGGCATTCCATATGCTCTGAGAGAGAGTTCAGGGTCAGTCAGCAGTTACTAAGTTGCCGCTGAAAGACAAACATTGCCCTCAGGAAAGCAGAGACAACTCCATGGATGAGAGCTACTGGCTATGTTAGGCCATTCTTGCATTGCTAGAAATGCCTGAGACTGGGCCAGGCGTGGTGGTTCATGCCTATAATCCCAGAACTTTGAGAGGCCAAGGCAGGCGGATCATGAGGTGAGGAGCTCAAGATCAGCCTGACCAACATGGTGAAACCCCGTCTCTACTGCACAGGTTGCAGTGAGCTGAGATTACACTACTGCCCTCCAGCCTGGGCGACAGAGCCAGACTCCATCTCAAAAAAAAAAAAAAAAAAGTGACAATTAGGAGCATTTAGTAAAATTGGTCTTCAATATTTATTAAGACTTATATAGGTCATAGGTAAGTGTATTCATAAATAAACTAAGCAAACTGTGATAAATAAGGCCAGGAATGCCTTTTATATAGTTACACAGGAAAAGTAAACCTAAAGGTATTAGGAATCATCTCTCATAGCTAAACTCTGACAAACAGAAATTACTTTTAGTGTGCACCATCTAGAGTTGAAAAAAAGAATTCCCAATTTACCCTACAAAGCTTTCAGATCTTTCATTTTTTTTGCTCATGAGGTTGCTAGCTGTCTTACAAATATTTGATTTTTTAAAAAATCTTGCAAGAGTAGAAATTCAGTATACCACCTTAGCCACTTGAAGTCTACTTTGCATCTGTTAAAAAGGGTTGGGGACAAAGTTGCACTCAATGACAACAAAACACTACCATCAACGTAAATACCTCAAAATGAACTTCTTATTAGAAGGATTTTTTGGCTGGGAGTGGTGGCTCAGGCCTAGAATCCCAGCAGCACTTTGGGAGGCCTAGGTGGGAGGATTGCTGAGGCCAGGAGTTGGAGACTAGCCTGGCTAACAGAGAGAGACCTCACCTGTACAAAAATTACAAAATTAGCTGAGCATAGTGGCACACTCCTGTAATCCTAGCTACTTGGGAGGCTGAGATAGGAGAATTGCCTGCGCCCAGAAGTTCAAAGTTGCAGTGAGCCATGATCACACCACTGTACTCCAGCCTGGGTAACAAAGTGAGAGCCTGCCTCAAGAAAAAAAAAAAAAAATCTAGCATGGTCCTCGTGGTGCTTAGATTGTAATTGCAATGCTTCTGTCATTATTAGTCATTTTATTATGTAATTTTTAGTTAAAATAATTTTTTCCCTAAATTATTTTGGCTCACTCTGAAAGAATTGAAGCTTATACATTTTGAGCATTCTTGTGTATATGTGTTTGAACATCCTTGTCTGAGCAAGCACCCTTATTGTAGGTTGTGGGGAAAAGAAAGATATCAGACTGTTACTGTGTCTATATAGAAAGAAGTAGACATAAGAGACTCCATTTTGTTTTGTATTTGAGATGCTGTTAATCTGTGACCCTACCCCCAAC
>NW_012099654.1:3741061-3746299 GCF_000951045.1 Mandrillus leucophaeus
CTGGGCCCACTTTTTCTTTCTCTATACTTTGTCTCTGTGTCTCATTTCTTTTCTCAAGTCTCTCGTTCCACCTAATGAGAAACACCCACAGGTGTGGAGGGGCAGGCCACCCCTTCAGTAGGTAAAACTTTCACTATAGTAGTTTTTTTGTTGCTTGGTTGGTTGGTTGGTTGGTGTTTTTGAGATGGAGTCTTGCTCTTGTCACCCAGGCTGGAGTGCAATGGCGCGATCTTGGCTCACTGCAACCTCCGCCTCCTGTGTTCAAGTGATTCTCCTGCCTCAGCCTCCCAAGTAGCTGGGATTACAGGGGCCCACCACCATGCCCAGCTACTTTTATTGTATTTTTAGTAGAGATGGGGTTTCACCATGTTGGCCAGGCTGGTCTCAAACTCCTGAACTCAGGTGATCCGCCCACCTCAGCCTCCCAAAGTGCTGGGATTAGAGGTGTGAACCACCATGCCCAGGCATTGTAGGGTTTTAATTATAACCTATATATGCATCCTCCAAGTTATTTTGTACAAGATCTAACTGTGTGCTGTCTACAACAGACTCATTTTGGATCTAAGGGGCACACATAGGCTAAAAGTGAAATGGTGAAAAAATGATATTTCATGCAAACAGGAACCTAAAGAGAGTAGGGTGGCCATAATTGTATCAGACTAAATAGACTTTAAAACAAAAACTTGCCTATTTCTGTGGAGTATCTTTATCCACCCTTAAAAAAAAAAATCCATTCAACCAATCCATGTCTTTTAATTGGCATGTTTAATCTGTTAAAGTAATTACTGAGCCAGGCACAGTGGCTCATGCCTATAGTGCCAGCCACTTGGGAGGCTGAGACAGGAGGCTCACTTAAGCCCAGGAGTTTAAGGATGCAGTGTGCTATGATCTGCACTCCAGCCTGGGCAGCAGAGCAAGACTCGTTTCTAAAATTAAGTAATAACAAAAGTATCCATAGACAGATGAACAGATAAGCAACATGTGGTATATTCACACAATAAAATATTGTTTAGCCATATCAAGATTGACATTGTGATATACACTACAACGTGAACCTTGAAAACATTATGCAAAGTATAATACGCCAGACAAAATGGCAAGGACTGTATGATTCCACCTCTATAAGGTATCTAGAACAAGTGAATTCTTAGAAAAAGAAAATAGAATAGTAGTTTCCAGGGGAGGGGTGGGGACAGGGAGATGGGGATTATTGCTTAATGGTTACAGAGTTTCTGTTTCAGGAAATAAAGTTTCAGAAATAGTGGTGATAGTTACACACATGGTGAATGTACTTAATACTACTGAATTGGACACTCAAAAATGGTTAAAATGGTAAGCCTCATGTTCTGTATAATTTATCACAATTTTATTTATTTATTCATTCATTTATTTATTTATTTATTTATTCATTCGTAGATGGAGTCTCACTCTGTCACCCAGGCTGGAGTGCAGTAGCGCGATCTCCGCTCATGGCAACCTCCGTCTCCCGGGTTCAAGCAATTCTCCTGCTTCAGCCTCCTGTGTAGCTGGGAATACAGGTGTGTGCCATCACTCCCAGCTAATTTTTGTATTTTTAGTAGAAACGAGGTTTCACCACGTTGGTCAGGCTGGTCTCAAACTCCTGACCTCCTGATCCGCCCACCTCGGCTTTCCAAAGTGCTGGGATTACAGGTGTGAACCATCGCACCCGACCAATTTACCACAATTTTAACAAGACAGCAGGAACTCAAGATGGTTCAGGGAGGAGCTGATGCCCTCGGGAGAGCTGACATCTTCAGCCCTCACTCCACAGTTCTCTGGGCTCCTACTCTTGTTTCATTTCCCTCACGTTTACCAACTCAGCCACATGTGTTTTTAAAAATTGTATTTTATGTAGCATTTATATTTTTACAGCAGAAATAATTTTCAAAATATTTATCATATTGCCAGAAATGTAAATATTCCCAACTTTTTTTTAGTTCTGCTGAAGTCTCATTATGTGTTTTTTTTTAAGTCTACTAGATACACTGTTATATTTTGTTAAAATCCCGTGGCATTAGAGAGTATGTACATAGTACATTCCCACTTGTGTTTTAGTAAAGGGGGTCAGAGATAGATTTGGACTCACTATTTTTATGCAAATAATATAATAGTGGAGTACATCAGTAACTGCTAACAGTTTCCTCTGGAGAGAGACAAAAGAGACCTTGGGAACAGTGGTTTTTGGATTATTTTACTGTGTGTGTGTGTGTGTGTGTGTGTGTGTGTGTGTGTGTGTGTGTGTGTGTAGTTTTCACTTAAAAAAAAAAAAAAACTAATTTTGGCCAGGCGCAGTGGCTCACCCCTGTAATCCTGGCACTTTGGGAGGCTGAGCTGAACAGATCACCTGAGGTCAGGAGTTCAAGACCAGCCTGACCAACATGGTGAAACCCCAGCTCTACTAAAAATACAAAAATTAGCTGGGCATAGTGGTGAGCCTCTGCTAAGCTAGTCAGGAGGCTGAGGCAGGTGAATCACTTGAAACCAGGAGGCAGAGGTTACAGTAAGCAGAGATCACACCATTGCATTCCAGCCTGAGCAACAAAAAAAGAAAAAGAAAAAGAAAACTAATCTTTTGAAAAGGACTCCAACTTCCAGTTTTCCACAGAAAATACATTAAATACTGTACATTTTATGTGAGCTTTTTAGATTGCTTTTAAAAAAGAGAAAAAACGTACATTTTGTTACAAGTTACATTTTGTTATAAGTTACAACAAAAATTTACATTTTGTTACAACCATGCTGCTTTAGGTTTATACAACTTTCTCTTTTAAGGAACTCATGAACCTGCTGAATTCCAACCTGCAAGCCTCAGGGAGGTGAGCTTGAACGAGGGTTACCAAATCATGGGCAAAGGTGGCCATGAGTGCCCTGCACTGCACGTCTTCATCTCCAATTCTCCCTCAGCAGGGTAGCTTTTTCTAAGAGATAAGCTTGCATCCTCATGAGAGAGGAAATGGCTGACCTCATCACACTTCTCTTATCCTCTTTGGTGGAAATAAGATATTTCCCCTGAAAAGATATATCTGAAACTAAACTGATAACAACAAATACATTTTCAGTTTAAAACAATGATCTTTTTTTCTAAATAAAAATTAATATGCCGGGCGAGGTGGCTCACGCCTGTAATCTCAGCACTTTGGGAGGCCAACACAGGTGGATTGCTTTGAGGTCAAGAGTTGGAGACCAGCCTGGGCAACATGGCAAAACCCAGTCTCTACAAAAAAAAAATACAAAAGTTATCTAGGCATTGGTGGCTCAAGCCTGTAGCCCCAGATACTTGGGAGGCTGAGGCAGGAGGTTTGCTTGAGCCCAGGAGGCCAGAGGTTGCAATGAGCCGAGATTCTGCCACTGCATTCCAGCCTGGGCGACACAGTGAGACTCTCTCAAAACAAAACAAAACAAAAACAAGTGAAAGTTTATCAGAATGAAAAAAATAATATTTCTTTGAGTGAGTCTGAACTGTAAAGCCTGAGATAGAACTATCTCCAAAAGATACAATGAGAAAAGCTAGTTTTAGAATAATATCTATATATAGTAGGGCTCTAAGTTTAAAAACATAAAATCTAAACTAATGTTTTATAATAAGACTATGTCTATATTACTTGTTTAATTTTTTGATGGAATATTTATTGTCTAAATTTTGGTAAATGCAGAGAAGTTGAAGGAAGGAAATTGAAAATGGCTCAATACATTTCCCCACAAAAATAATACCTGTTAACATTCTGGTAGATTTCCTTCCAGCTTCTTCTTTCTTTCTTCTTTCATATCTTTCTTCCTTCCTTCCCTTTCTTCCTTCCAACCTTGCTTCCTTCTCTTTCTTTCCTTTCTTCCACCTGTCATGTATACATATAAATTACAGTTGTAATTGATCTATGTTCTGCTTTACTCCCTTTGCATATAAGTATTCTGCCATGTCAGCCGGGCACGGTGGCTCACACCTGTAATCCCAGCACTTTGGGAGGCCAAGGAGGGCAGATCACAAGATCAGGAGTTCGAGACCAGCCTGGCCAACATAGTGAAACGCTGTTTCTACTAAAAATACAAAAAATTAGCTGAGTGTGGTGGCGGATGCCTGTAATTCCAGCTACTCAGGAGGCTGAGGCAGGAGAATCACTTGAACTGAGAGGCAGAGGTTGCAGTGAGCCAAGATGCTACTGTTTGCACTCCAGCCATGGCAACAAGAATGAAACTCCATCTCAAAAAAATAAAAAGTATTTTTCCCTGTCAATAAATATTAATTGAACCTACAATTTTAAGTAAGTAATATCAGTTTATATGAATATATAATTTGCTGAACTATCTTTTTTTTTTTTGCTTGTTTTTTCTACTATATAACTTGATGAAAATCCTAATATGTGAAACCTATCTGTATTTTCCATCTTTCCTACTGGAAAATTTCCTCGAAGTGGAATTACTGGGTCAGGAAATGTGAACATTTTAAAGAAAGTGTAAGGCCTAATTTTTTCCCAAAAGTGGTTGTACTAATTGTTGTGTCCATATGCACTCCCACGAAACATACAGGAATGCCTGTTTTCCTCATCTTGACACTGGGAATAGTCCTTTTTAAAATTCTTTAACACACACACACCCTTTAATTTAAATTTATTTTTCTTTTAGAGACAGATGAGGTCTTGCCCTGTTGCCCAGGCTGGAGTGCACTGGCATGATCATAGCTCACTGCAGCCTCAAACTCCTGGGCTTGAGCAATCCTCCTGCTTCATCTTTCAAAGTAGCTGAGACCACAGATGCATGTCACCACCACCACACCAGGTTTGTTTTGTGTTTTCTTCATTTGTTTGTTTGTACAGACAGGGTCTCACTTTGTTGCCCAGGCTGGTGTTAAATCCCTGGTCTTGGATCTTCCTGCTTTAGCCTCCCTAAGTACTGGGATTAGAGCCATCACACCCCACCTAAATCTCTTTACAAGAGATATTGAAAAATTTTAGACATTTATCAAATATTTGTATTTTTACATTTTTAACATTTAACATGTTAAAAATATTTCCAAATAGGGCCAGGCACGATGGCTCAGGCCTGTAATCCCAGCACTTTGGGAGGCCAAGGTGGGCGGATCACAAGGTCAGGAGATCGAGAACATCCTGGCTAACATGGTGAAACCCCGTCTCTACTAAAAATACAAAAAGTTAGCCTGGTGTGGTGGCGGGCGCCTGTAGTGCCAGCTACTCGGGAGGCTGAGGCAGGAGAATGGCGTGAACC
>NW_012099654.1:3746424-3768325 GCF_000951045.1 Mandrillus leucophaeus
ATATATATATATATATATCTCCAAATAATAATAATTATTTCACTTTGAAGTGTGTGTGTGTGTGTGCATATGTGTGTGTGCGTGCATGCATGCATGTGTGTCTATTTCTAGGTGCTGAGAGATGAAGTATACAGAGTTACCACAAGAGGGCCCTAGCACACAAATTATATTGAAATCTTAAGACTTCTTGAACTTAATTCCCAACAAGCCAGGATCTCCATAACTGGATAGGCTCATTAATTCTGAATTTTAAGGGCTCCCAACAATTGGCAACAATGTGCTGAAGCGAACAAGGGACCGTAGCTCAGCAATTCAGAAAGTGAGGTTTAAGCAGTGGTTTATTCCTCTGCACGCCACCCTGGCCCTCCTTCCTTTCCCCACCGCAACCTCCTGTAACTTGATTCTTGTCAGATATCCTCACTCTGAAATTTCAAAAGAAATAATCACTTTATGTCTGGGATACCCTTCAGTCATTCATTTGATTGTTCATCAAATGTTTATTACTCTACATAGTTAATCATTGAATGATGGTTTTTATTTTCTTTCAAAAAAAAAAAATTAGCTGCTATGTGCCACTGTCCTAGGTACTGAGAATATAATGATAAGCAAAACCAGACACTGTCCCTAGCCTTACAGAGCTCACACCTGTGACATCCATCCTAGCACATATAAGCAGACTTTCAGAAAATTCACCCTAACAGACGGCTTTGCCTTGGTAGGAGACATCATGCGCAGCCCACAAGGGATGTGTCTGCTGCTCTAAGGTCCACAACATTGTCTCTGTGACCCATGACTACATCCTACTGTGTCGTGAGTATTAAGCCATCTAGCTATGTATGACATAAGGCTTTTAAAATTGCTTTCTAAAAAACTTCACAGTGTAATATACCTACACTGTAAAGAGTTCAGATCATATGGAAAAGGAAGTAACCGAATGAAAATCCCCCATAGTCACAATCTTCAGAGAGAGTTATTTTTAACAGAACTCTTTTTTATAAACAAATCATTATATATCTACATATTTGACGTGTGTTGACTACTCACTATGTAGAAAGCATATCCCAAAGCTATGTCTTATTTTACTTAGGTTGCCAATAACAAAAATCATAGGCTGGGTGGCTAAAACAGTAGCAAGTTATTTTCTCATTGTTCTGCAGGCTAGAAGTCCGAGGTCAAGGTTCTGGTCAATTTGGTTTCTGCTGATGGGTCTTTTCCTGCCACCTTCTCACTGTGTCCTCATACGGCCTTTCCTCGGTATGTGAATGGAGAGAGCCAGAGAAAAAGTTCTTCTTAGTGTCTCTTTTTATAAAGACACTAAGCCTATTGAATCAGAGCCCTCTCTTAAGACCTCACTTAACCTAAATTATTTTGTTACTCTAAATCCTGAAAGTTAGGCTTCAGTATATGAATTGGGGGTAGGGGACACAAACATTCAGTTCATAACAGGCTGCAAAGTCTCTGCAAATGAACAAGGCACAATCTTTGCCCACTTCTCACTTATGCAAGAATCCATGGTGCAAACTATATTTCTCCCTCTTTGTGTTTTGTTTACCTTATTATCTTTTGCAATTTCCACCAGTGCCAGATAGACAAGGTTAGGAAAGGAAGGGAGAATCAAGAAAATTTTACTTTCCTCTCAGTTTGGAAAATATTCTCTAGAAAAAGAGGTTGATGCTCTCAGCTACTCCAAAGATTCTTAAAAGGTAACGGTGAAGCATTTGCCATGTTTCCTTCTCCAGTGTCCTGGCTGTCCTCTGGGGCTTCCCACAAGGGTTGGGGTTGTTCAGTACATGTCATGGGCCCCTCTTTACACTGATCTACTCTAGAAAGGAGCAATAATTCCATTCCCCTACTTTAGGGCAAGGGCAGGACTTGGAATGAGTTTCCCACTGGAGCCTGCCACTCACTGGCTCATTTGTGGGAATCAGCACAATGGAGAAGACTAAGTTTTATGGACTGAATTGTGCCCCTCCCCCCAAAAAATCATGTTGGAGTCCTAACCCACAGTATATCAGGATAGGACTATACTGAAGATATGATGATTAAATTAAAACAAGGTGATTAAATTAGGATGAGGTCATATGGGTGGGCCCTAATCCAAAGTGCATGTGTCCTTATAAAAAGAGGACATCTGGACACACAAGGAGACACCAAGGATGTGCACATACAGAGGAAAGGTCACACGAGAACACAACAAGAAGGCAGTCATCCACAAGCCAAGGAGAGAGACAGAAGAAACCAACCCTGCTGACACTTTGGCATTGGACTTCCAGTCTCCACAACTATGAGAAAATGAATTTCTGTTGTTTAAGCCACCCAGTCGGTGGTACTTTGTTATGGCAGCTCTAGAAAACCAATGCCCCAAGCCATAGTGAGGAGTCAAAAACCTTCCTGTCTCATCTGTGTAACTTCATATCTAATTTGCAGTGAGTGAAAGTAAAGGTGAGAAAGATGGATGTGACTAGGTCACTGTCTTAGTCCATTTTTGTTACTATAACAGAATACCACAAACTACATAATTTATAAACAGTAGAACTTTATTTGGTTCATGATTCTAAGGCCTGGGAAGTCCAAGATCAAGGGGCTGCATTTGATGAGGGCCTTCTTACTGCATCATCCCATTAGCAGGAAGTGGAAGGGCAAGAGAGCATGTGCTGGAGACAGCAAGCAAGCAAGATTGCTGAACTCACTTTTATAACAAACCCACTCTTATCATGACTCACCCACTCCTGAGATGGCGACATTAATCCATACATGAGGCCAGAAGGCCTCAAGATCTAGTCACCCCTTAGGAAGGCCCCAACACTACTGCATTGGAGCTTATATTTTATGTTCTCAACACATGGACTTTGCGGGACACGTTCCAATCACAGAAGCCGCTAATGAAACTGAACATAGGGCTGGATTTATTCATTCAGAAAACATTTCCTAATGACTCACACTGTTGTGAGTAGCATTGAGTGAAATATAGTCTCTACTCTTGAGCAGCTCGTGACCCAGAAAACCAATTATCAGAATGTGGCATGAGAAGTGCCACCTAAGATAGAGATAAACTGGAGAAACTATAGAAGAAGAGAAGAGGAGACCAGAAAGACTTGTGAGAAGAAATTACACTGCCGTTGAAGTCTGAAAGAAAACTAGGATCTAGTTTGGAAGGAAAGAGAAACAGGAATCTAGGAAAAAACAAACAAATAAACAAACAAATATGTACAGAGCTGTGTGGACTTGTGACAGCATCATAAATTTAGAGACTTGCAGGTATGTCTGGAGCAATGGGCCTGAAGGAGAGAGAAGGGGGATAATTTTAGAAAGAGTCAGGGGCCAAATCCTGAAGGGCCTTGTGTGCAGATACTATCATTGACCTAGCCCTTATTCATTCTCCCCATCTTCCTCGTAGAAAAAACAAAACAGCCACTAGAAAAAAATCCACTGCTTAGTATTTATATTTCCTATGTTCCCTTGCTGTTAAGGTAGCTGTGACAACAGTCCTGGCAAAAGTGCAAGTCTACTGGGAATTTCTAGGAATGTTCTACTTTCCTAATCAGAAATCACCTTCCCTTCTCACCTCATCTTCCTACCTGGAATGCAGTTGCTACTGTGTTTGGGTTTTTCTGTTACCTGCAGCCAAACACAATCCTGATATGACTGGTTTTACAGAAATTCAGGTAAGGAAGCTGTGAGAATGTGATCACCCACTCTGGACAGAGGTAGTGCGATGAAATCTTCACAGCTAGAAGTCAGGAAACTTCCTGTCTTGTCTGTATAACTTCATGCAGTGAAACTAGAGGTGACAGAGTCAATTCACAAATTATTAAGAAATTCACAGATTATTAAGAAAGCAGAATCAATAGGATTTGGTGATTAATTGGATGTGACCTATTAGGAATTATCATCAAGAGATGACTTTTCTCTCCTTCTAAGTTCCTGAACTACAAATTCCACCATTCTCCTACTTATTTTTTCCAACCCAATGTTTTTCCTTTCTCCCAGCATTTTCCATTCCCCATTTCAAGAAGCTGACCAATTTTTAATGTGTCTTTGTTCACATTACAAAGTTGTGTAATTGGATCTGAAAGAGATGTTGCACAAGACAGCCCACTCTCCTGGCTTTTATTTTGAAAAATCTGTATTTGTTTTGGGAGTGTGCTGGTCATTTTCTAGGGACAGGAGACTGACCACTCACTGCCTTCAAGCAAGGAAACAAACCCAGTGAGAGAAGCTAGAGGGATTTGCTGAGACTAAAACAGGGAATATAGCCTCCTCTGGTGTTCCCAGCCTCAGTGAGAGGCCCCACCGGGTGGTTCAAGCTGCTAACCTATGACTCAGTCCTCTCCAGTATTTCCTCCCACATTTAGCCCATCACCTACTCCTTTCTATTTTATTCTCTGAATATCTCCTGTGTCCCTCCATTTCTTTCAAACTCCACTGCCACAATCACCCAACCATACTCCATAAAATGATCTTTTCAAATTTGGAGTACTTTAAAAAGTATACAAATATTTTAATGGCCTCCTTTTGCTCTTAAAATAGACCAAACTGTGGCTCATGCCTGTAATCCCAGCACTTTGGGAGGCCGAGGTGGGTGGATCACCTGTGGTCAGGAGTTTGAGACCAGCCTGGCCAACATGGCAAAACCCCATCTTTACTAAAAAATACAAAAATTAGCTGGGTGTGGTGGCGGGCGCCTGTAGTCCCAGCTACTCGGGAGGCTGAGGTGGGGGAATCGCTTGAACCCGGGAGGCGGAGGTTGCAGTGAGCTGAGATTGTGCCATTGCACTCCAGCCTGGGAGATAGAGTAAGACTCTGTCTCAAAAAAAAAAAAAAAAAAGACCAAAGTGCTTAACATGTCCTCCGGTGACTGACCTCTGTCTAGTTCTCCAGTCTCGCCTCTCTATTCTCTGCCCGAACTCCAGCCATGGTGACCTTGCAGCAACCGGAAAGCTCTTTCCCTCCTCACAGAATTTCCCCTCGCTGCCCTTCCCCCACCTGGTGAGATCTACTTAACTGCCACACCCTTCTGTGCAGACACCACACACATACACACACCTTGGCCACCTTCATTCATTCTTCAGGTTCCAGCCCAAGTGTCATTTCTTTAGAGAAGCCCTCCCTGACCCCCCACCCTACTCCCCTAAATCAGGGACCCTGCTTTAAGTCATGGGTTTCTTTTTCTCTTTCTTTTTCTTTTTCTTTTTTTTTCTGAGACAGGGTCTCACTTCATTGCCCAGGATGGAGTACAGCGGCACAATCACTGCTCAATGCAACCTCAACCTCCTGGGCTCAAGCAATCCTCCCACCTCAGCCTCCCGAGTAGCTGGGACTATAGGCACACACCACCATGCCTGGCTAATTTTTGTATTTTTTGTAGAGGGGTTTTGCCTTGTTGCCTAGGCTGATCTCAAACTCCTGTGCTCAAGCAATCAGCCCGCCTTGGCCTCCTAATGTGTTAGGATTTACAGGCATGAACCACCAAACCCGAACTATGGGTATCTTTTACGGTATGTTTTCATGGTATCTTTGTGTGATTATGTGATTGTTCTGTCCCCTACTATCTATCATAAACTCCACATGAGTAGGACTGCATGCGTTATTTTCTCTCCAGGGTCTGGTAGTGCAGACCTCACTGCACAGGTTAGGTACCTGGGCAGTAAGTCCCTGATGGAGATTTGTTGAATACGCAAAAATAAGAGAAGGAAAAGAGAGAATCTAGAATGATTACAGGCTTCTGGTGCAAGCAACCAGGTGAATTATGAAATTAGATTCAGTTCAGTTCATTTTAATTCTTTTATGAAATAAAGCACAAGAATATGTGCATGCATGATACAGAGAGTTGAAAGAGGTACATCCCCCTCTGGCACTCTAAGGATTCCCACTGGCTTCTCTGTGGATGGAAATGGCCATTCTATTATAACATGCAGCACACCCAGGCAGAAATAAACTGCGAAGGCAGAATTCTGAAAGGGCAGGCTGAATTTGCTCATTTGGGGAGCTTAATCTAGACTAGAATGATTCCTAGAAAGGTTACCTTGAGATTTTATGAAGATGACCAAAAACTTATTAATACTTACAAACATGATATGGACTTTGGGTAACAATGATGTGTCAGTGTAAGCACATCAATTCTAATAAATTGTAACAAATTGTAAAACTCTGGTGCCAGATGTCAGTAGTGGGGATAGCTGAAGAGGGGTTGCAGGCGGTTATAGGGGCTCTCTGTCTTTTTTGCTCAATTTTGCTGTGAACCTAAAACTGCTCTTTTAAAAAAAAATTAAAAACCAATATGTTAAAACTAATTTACACAAAAAGACAAAAATCATGATTCTCATTCAGAAAAAAAAAAAAAATGAACATGTTAAAGATTTTGCTTTACTCAGAATTTAGGCATCAGTCTAGTATTAAAACTGGTTCATGCTGGCTGGGCGCGGTGCCTTACGCCTGTAATCCCAGCACTTTGGGAGGCCAAGGCAGGCGGATCATGAGGTCAGGAGTTCAAGACCAGCCTGACCAATATGATGAAACCCCGTCTCTACTAAAAAAAAAAAAAAATACAAAAATTAGCTGGGTGTGGGGGTGCACGCCTTTAATCCCAGCTACTCGGGAGGCTAAGGCAGGAGAATCACTTGAACCTGGGAGGCAGAGGTTGCAGTGAGCCGAGATCACGCCATTGCACTACAGCCTGGGCAACAGAGTGAGACTCTGTCTCAAAAAAAAATAAAAAGAAAAAACTGGTTCATGTGCTCGCTTCGGCAGCACATAAACTAAAATTAAAATCGGTTCAAAGGAGAAGTCAGGCTGGGTGCTGTGGCTCACATCTGTAGTCCCAGCACTTTAGGATGCAGCAGTAGGAGAATCACTTGAGGCCAGGAGTTTGAGTCCAGCCTGGGCAACACAGTGAGACCCTATCTCTTCTAATAAAAAATAAAAAGGCCAGGTGCAGTGGCTCACACCTGTAATCCCAGCACTTTGGGAGGCTAAGGTGGGCGGATCACAGGGTCAGGAGTTCGAGACCAGCCTGGCCAAGATGGTGAAACCTCATCTCTACTAAAAATACAAAAATTAGCCAGGCACGGTGGCAGACACGTGTAGTCCCAGCTAATTACTTGGGAGGCTGAGGAGACAGAATCGCTTGAACCTGGGAGGCGGAGGTTGTAGTAAGTCGAGATTGTGCCACTACACTCCAGCCTGGGCAACAGAGCAAGACTCTCTCAAAAAAAATAAAATAAATAAAAAATAAACTTAAAAAAAGGAAAAGTCAAAGAGCAGACACATTTATGTAGCTGGAATATTGCAATGAATGTGCAAATGCAGGCAACACTCACTTCCTCCACAGTGTACTTCTGCTGGACAGGACAGAATTTGCATGTCTATAGACAAGAAACATTTTGCATTTGTATCTGCTACCTATAAGGTACAGTGTTGTACAACAGCTCCCAAGGAATTAGAATCTGCCTTGTGGAAAGATATGCTATAATTTGCTATTGAAGCACACGTCTTCCTCTACACATACCTACAACAAAACATTAAGGCTGGATGGCCCCATGGTAAGGAGAATCCACTGTGTCTGCACAGACTTTGTGTAGACTAATCAGGATGGTTTCCTGGGCATCCCTCAGAACTTCTATCTGACATGATCTGATAGATGTAGGAAAATTGAATACTGCCCTTACATTTCTGCTAAAGCATTGTATTTATTCCCTGGACAGCAGCAAGGCACTGATTTCTTTGTTCTGGACTTACTTATTTTTTTAAACAGTTTTTCTGGGGGTATAATTTACATACCATAAAACTCACTTGTTTTGATTTGCTGGCAAGATGGCTGAATAGGAACAGTTCCGGTCTGCAGCTCCCAGCAAGATCAACACAGAAGGCAGGTGAATTCTGCATTTCCAACTGAGGTACCCGGTTCATCTCACTGGGACTGGTTGGACGGTGGGTGCAGCCCATGGAGGGAGAGCTGAAGCAGGGTGGGGCGTCACCTCACCTGGGAAGCGCAAGGGGTCAGGGGATTTCCCTCCCCCAGCCAATGGAAGCCTGTGAGAGACTGTACTGAGAGGAACAGTGCACTATGGCCCAGATAATGCGCTTTTCCCATGGTCATCACTACTGGCAGACCAGGAGATGCCCTCCAGTGCCTATGCCACCAAGGCCCTGCGTTTCAAGCACAAAACTGGGTGGCCATTTGGGCAGACACCAAGCTAGCTACAGGAGTTTTTTGTTTTGTTTTTTCCCCCATACCCCAGTGCAACACGAATGCCAACGAGACAGAACCATTCACTCCCTTAGAAAGGGGGCAGAAGCCAGGGAGCCAAGTGGTCTGGCTTGGCAGGTTTCACCCCCATGGAGCCCAGCAAGCTAAGATTCACTGACTTGAAATTCTCACTGCTAGCACAGCAGTCTGAGGTTGACCTGGGATGCTTGAGCTTCGTAGGGGGAGGGGCATCCACCATTGCTGAGGCTTGAGTGGGCGGTTTTACCCTCACAGTGTAAACAAAGCCGCTGGGAAGTTTGAACTGGGCAGAGCCCACCACAGTTCAGCAAGGCGGCTGAGAGCAGACTGCCTCTCTAGATTCCTCCTCTCTGGGCAGGGCATCTATGAAAAAAAGCCAGCAGCCCCAGTCAGGGACTTATAGATAAAACCCCCATCTCCCTGGGACAGAGCACCTGGGGGAAGGGGCAGCTGTGGGCACAGCTTCAGCGGACTTAAAGGTTCCTGCCTGACAGCTCTGAAGAGAGCAGCAGATCTCCCAGCACAGTGTTTGAGCTCTGATAAGGGACAGGCTGCCTCCTCAAGTGGGTCCTTGACCCCCCATGTATCCTGACTGGGAGACACCTCCCAGGAGGGGCCTATAGACACCTCATACAGGAGAGCTCTGGCTGGCATCTGGAAGGTGCCCCTCTTGGACGAAGCTTCCAGAGGAAAGAGCAGGCAGCAATCTTAGCTGTTCTGCAGCCTCTGATGGTGATACCCAGGCAAACAGAGTCTGGAGTGCACCTCCAGCAAACTCCAGCAGACCTGCAGCAGAGGGGCCTGACTATTAGAAGGAAAACTAACAAACAGAAAGGAATAGTATCAACATCAACAAAAAGGATGTCCACTCAGAGACCCCATCCGAAGGTCACCAACATCAAAGACCAAAGGTAGATAAATCCACGAAGATGGGGAGAAACCAGTGCAAGAAGGCTGAAAATTCCAAAAACCAGAATGCCTCTTCTCCTCCAAAGAATCACATAACCCCTTGCCAGCAAGGGAACAAAACTGTATGGAGAATGAGTTTGATGAATTGACAGAAGTAGGCTTCAGAAGGTGGGTAATAACAAACTCCTTTGAGCTACAGGAGCATGTTCTAACCCAATGCAAGGAAGCTAAGAACCTTGAAAAAAGGTTAGATGTATTGCTAACTAGAATACCCAGATTAGAGAAGAACATAAATGACCTGATAGAGCTGAAAAACACAGCACGAGAACTTCATGAAGCATACACAAGTATCAATAACCAAATCAATCAAATGGAAAAAAGGATCTCAGACATTGAAGATGAGCTCAATGAAATAAAGTGAGAAGACAAGATTAGAGAAGAAAGAGTGAAAAGAAACACACAAAGCCTCCAATAAATATGGGACTATGTGAAAAGACCAAATCTACATTTGATTGGTGTACCTGAAAGTGACGAGGAGAATGGAAACAAGTTGGAAAACACTCTTGAGGATATTATCCAGGAGAACTTCCCCAACCTAGCAAGCAGGCCAACATTCAAGTTCAGAAAATACAGAGGACACCACAAAGATACTCCTAGAGAAAAGCAACTCCAAGACAAATAATCATCAGATTCACTAAGGTTGAAATGAAGGAAAAAATGTTAAGGGCAGCCAGAGAGAAAAGTCAGGTTACCCACAAAGGGAAGCCCATCAGACTAACAGCGGATCTCTAGACAGAAACCCTGCAAAGCCAGAAGAGAGTGGGGGCCAATATTCAACATTCTTAAAGAAAAGAATTTTCAACCCAGAATTTCATATCCAGCCAAACTAACCTTCACAAGCAAAGGAGAAATAAAATCCTTTACAGACAAGCAAATGCTGAGGGATTTTGTTGCCACCAGGCCTGCCTGGTGCTCCTAAAGGAAACTCCTAAAGGAAGCACTAAACATGGAAAGGAACAACTGGTACTAGCCACTGCAAAAACATGCCAAATTGGAAAGACCATTGATGCTATGAAGAAACTGCATCAACTAATGGGGAAAATAACCAGCTAATATCAAAATGATAGGATCAAATTCACACATAACAATATTAACTTAAATGTAAATGGGTTAATGCCTCAATTAAAAGACAGAGACTGGCAAATTGGATAAAGAGTCAAGACCCATTGGGCGCGGTGGCTCACTCCTGTAATCCCAGCGCTTTGGGAGGCTGAGGCAGGTGGATCACCTGAGGTCGAGAGTTCAAGACCAGCCTGATCAACGTGGAGAAACTCCGTCTCTACTAAAAATACAAAATTAGCTGGGGTGGTGGTGCATGCCTGCAATCCCAGCTACTTGGGAGGCTGAGGCAGAAGAATCGTTTGAACCTGGGAAGTGAAGGTTGCGGTGAGCCGAGATTGCGCCATTGCACTCCAGCCTGGGCAAAAAGAGTGAAACTCCGTCTCAAAAAAAAAAAAAAAAAAAAAAAAAAGAGTCAAGACCCATCGGTGTGCTGTATTCAGGAGAACCATCTCACATGCAAAGATACACACGATTCAAAATAAAGGTATGGAGGAATATTTACCAAGCAAATGGAAAGCAAAAAAAAGCAGGGGTTAAATCCTAGTCTCTGATAAAACAGACTTTAAACCAACAAGGATCAAAAGAGACAAAGAAGGGCATTACATAATGGTAAAGGTATCAATGCAACAAGAAGAGCTAACTATCCTAAATATATATTCGCCCAGTACAGGAGCACCCAGATTCATAAAGCAAGTTCTTAGAGACCTACAAAGAGTCTTAGACTCCCACACAATAATAGTGGGAGATTTTAACACCCGACTGTCAATATTAGACAGATTAATGAGACAGAAAATGAACAAGGATATCCAGGACTTGAACTCAGCTCTGGACCAAGCGGACCTAATAGACATCTACAGAACTCTCCATCCCAAATCAACAGAATGTACATTCTTCTCAGCACCACATCACACTTATTCTAAAATTGACTTCATAACTGGAAGTAAAACCCTCCTCAGCAAATGCAAAAGAAGGGAAATCATAACAAACAGTCTCTCAGACCACAGTGCCATCAAAATAGAACTCAGGATTAAGAAATTCACTCAGGGCCGGGCACAGTGGCTCACGCCTGTAATCCCAGCACTTTGGGAGGCTGAGGCGGGCGGATCACAAGGTCAGGAGATCGAGATCATCCTGGCTAACACAGTGAAACCCCATCTCTACTAAAAATAGAAAAATTAGCCAGGCGTGTAGCGGGCGCCTGTAGTCCCAGCTACTCGGGAGGCTGAGTCAGGAGAATGGCGTGAACTCAGGAGGCAGAGCTTGCAATGAGCCGAGATCGTGCCACTGCACTCCAGCCTGGGCCACAGAGGCAGACACCGTTTCATAAAAAAAAAAAGAAACCAATGACATCAAAGACACAATGTACCAGAATCTCTGGGACACATTTAAAGCAGTATGTAGAAGGAAATTTATAGCACTAAATGCCCACAAGAGAAAGTATGAAAGATCTAAAATCAGCACCATAAAATCACAATTCAAAGAACTAGAGAAGCAAGAGCAAACAAATTCAAAAGCTAGCAGAAGACAAGAAATAACTAAGATCAGAGCAGAACTGAAGGAGATAGAGACATGAAAAACCTTTCAAAATATCAATGAATCCAGGAGCTGGTTTTTCAAAAAGATCAACAAAATAGATAGATCGTTAGACTATTAAAGAAGAAAACAGAGAAGAATCAAATAGATGCAATAAAAAATGATAAAGGGGATGTCACCACTGATTCCACAGAAATACAAACTACCATCAGAGAATACTATAAACACCTCTACGCAAATAAACTAGAAAATCTAGAAAAAATAGATAAATTCCTGGACACATACACCCTCCCAAGTCTAAACCAGGAAGAAATCAAATCCCTGAATAAACTGATAACAAGTTCTGAAATTGAGGTAGTAATTAATAGCCTACCAACAAAAAAAGTCCAGGACCAGACAGATTCACAGCATGAATTCTACCAGATACAAAGAGGAGCTGGTAACGTTCCTTCTGAAACTATTCCAAACAATACAAAAAAGGGGAGTCCTCCTTAACTCATTTTATGAGGCCAGCATCATACTGATACCAAAAACTGGCAGAGACACAACAAAAAAAGAAAATTTCAGGCCAATATCCCTGATGAACATCAATGCGGACATCCTCAAAAAATTACTAACAAACCAAATCCAGGAGCACATCAAAAAGCTTATCCACCATGATCAAGTTGGCTTTGTATCTGGGATGCAAATCTGGTTCAACATACGCAAATCAATAAATGTAATCCATCACATAAACAGAACCAATGACAAAAACCACATGATTATCTCAATAGGTTAAGAAAAGGCCTTCAACAAAATTCAATAGCCCTTCATGCTAAAAACTCTCAATAAACTAGGTATTGATGGAAGGTATCTCAAAATAATAAGAGCTATTTGTGACAAACCCACAGCCAATATCATACTGAATGGGCAAAAACTGAAAGCATTCCCTTTGAAAACTGGCACAAGACAAGGATGCCCTCTCTCACCACTCCTATTCAACATAATGTTGGAAGTTCTGGCCAGGACAATCAGACAAGAGAAAGAAATAAAGGGGATTCAATTAGGAAAACAGGAAGTCAAATTATCTCTGTTTGCAGATGACATGATTGTATATTTAGAAAACCCCATCATCTAAGCCCAAAATCTCCTTAAGCTGATAAGCAACCTCAGCAAAGTCTCAGGATACAAAATCAATGTGCAAAAATCACAAGAGTTCCTATACACCAATAACAGAGAGCCAAATTATGAGTGAACTCCCATTCACAATTGCTACAAAGAGAATAAAATACCTAGGAATACAACTTACAAGGGATGTAACTCTTCCCTTGTAAGATGTGAAGCAACTCTTCAAGGAGAATTACAAACCACTGCTCAAGGAAATAAGACAGGACACAAACAAATGGAAAAACATTCCATGCTCATGGATAGGAAGAATCAATATCATCAAAATGGCCATACTGCCCAATGTAATTTATAGATTCAATGCTATCCCCAACAAGCTACCAATGACTTTCTTCACAGAATTAGAGAAAACTACTTTAAACTTCATATGGAACTAAAAAAGAGCCTGCATAGCCAAGACAACCCTAAGCAAAAAGAACAAAGCTAGAGGCATCATGCTACCTGACTTCAAACTATACTACAAGGCTACAGTAACAAAAACAGCATGGTACTGGTACCAAAACAGATATCTAGACCAATACAATGGAACAGAGGCCTTAGAAAAAACACCACACATCTACAACCATCTGATCTTTGACAAACCTGACAAAACTAAGCAATAGGGAAAGGATTCCCTATCTAATAAATGCTGTTGGGAAAACAGGCTAGCCATATGCAGAAACCTGAAACTGGATCCCTTCCTTACACCTCATACAAAAATTAACTCAGGATGGATTAGAGACTAAATGTAAGGCCTAAAACCATAAAAACCTTAGAAGAAAACCTGGGCGATACCATTCAGGACATAGGCACGGGCAAGAACTTCATGACTAAGACACCAAAAGCAATGGCAACAAAAGCCAAAATTGACAAATAGGTTCTAATTAAAGAGCTTCTGCACAGCAAAAGAAACTATCATCAGAGTGAACAGGCAGCCTACAGAATGGGAGAAAATTTTTGCAATCTAACCATCTGATAAAGGGCTAATATCCAGAATCAACAAAGAACTTAAACAAATTTACAAGAAGAAAACAACCCCATCAAAAAGTGAGCAAAGGATATGAACAGACACTTCTTTAAAGAAGACGTTTATGCAGCCAACAAATATATGAAAAAAAGCTCATCATCACTGGTCATTAGAGAAATGCCAATCAAAACCACAATGAGATACCATCTCACTTCAGTTAGAATGGTGATCATTAAAAAGTCAGGAAACAACAAATGCTGGAGAGGATGTGGAAAAATAGGAATGCTTTTACCCTGTTGGTGGGAGTGTAAATTAGTTCAACCATTGTAGAAGACAGTGTGGTGATTCCTCAAGGATCTAGAACTAGAAATACCACTTCACCCAGCAATCCTATTACTGGGTATATACCCAAAGGATTATAAATTATTCTATAAAGACACATGCACACGTATGTTTATTGCGGCACTGTTCACAATAGCAAAGACTTGGAATCAACCCAAATGCCTATCAATGATAGACTGGATAAAGAAAATGTGGCACATATACACCATGGAATACTATGCAGCCATAAAAAAGGATGAGTTCATGTCCTTTGCAGGGACACGGATGAAGGTGGAAACCATCATTCTCAGCAAACAGACACAAGAACAGAAAACCAAACACCACATGTTCTCACTCATAAGTGAGAGTTGAGCAATGAGAACACATGGACACGGGGGTGGGCATCACACACAGGGGCCTGCTGAGGATGGGGGACTAGGGGCTGGATAGCGTTAGGATAAATGCCTAATGTAGATGATGGGTTGATGGGTGCAGCAAACCACCATGGCATGTGTATAGCTATGTAACAAACCTGCACGTTCTGCACAGGTACCCCAGAACTTAAAGTATAATTTTTAAAAAAATTCTAAAAAAAAAAACCTCACCTGTTTTCAGTGTACAATTCAATGATGGTTAACAAACTTACAGACTCTGTTCATCACTGCAATCCAGTTTTAGAATATTTAGGAATATTTGTATAATCCTAAAGAGAACAATCATGCCCATTTGCAGTCAACCCCTGTTCCCATTGCAGCCCCAAGGCCAACACAAATGTACTCTTTTTTCTCCATAGATTTGTCTTTTCTGAACATTTCTGTAAAACTGATCATATAGTGTGTGGTCTTTTGTGCCTGGTTCCTTTCACTCATAATTATTTTCAGGTTCATCTATGTTTTAGCATTTATAAATAGTTCTGTCCTTTTGTTCCTGAATAAGTGTTCCATTATATGGGTAGAACACATTCTGTTTCTCTATTCATCATTGGATGGATATGTGGGCGGTTTCCACTTTGTAGTTATTACGTATAATGCTGCTATGAACATTCATGTGCAGATTTTTGTGTAGAAATATGTTTTCATTTCACTGGGGTAAATACCTAACAATGAAATTGCTGGATCATATGGTAAACATATTGCTTGAAAATGTTGGTTTTATTTTTATCCAGGTATGGGGAGGCTGACAGATCAGGAGATGACTGCTCTTAAAAAGATAGACTGAAACAGTTCCCAGACAGGAGAGGGTGTGCTCCACCATGCCAGGCCACATGGGGGAGCAGCAGCGTCAGTCGGGGCAGCGGGAGCAAGAGCCCTTATTCTGGTTTCCCCAGAACAGGTGAGGCCAGGTAAGCAGGTTTAGGACTGGCCAATTTGAACTGAACTCTGGGGCATAGGGAATGTTTGTAATTATCTGGCACCCAGTCCTGAGGTGATTAGGGCAGGGGAATAATGGCAAGATGTGTGAGAGCTCAGTTGAGGAGGTAATTAGGAAATAAGCTTAGGATTCATTGGTTTGCACACAGAATGTGAGTTGTTTGCTATTTCCAGGTGTTGGCTAGCCCTGGGAGGTGCAGTCTCCACAGGGTCTGTAAGGCCCCCAATGTCAAAACATCAGAATAAAAAGCCGTGCTTGGTACACATGTTTAACTTTTTGAGAAACTGGCAAACTGTTATCCAAAGTAGCTACAACATTTTACTTCGTCTCAACCAGGAAGGAAGGTTCCATTTTCTCTGCATCTTCACAAACAGTAGTTATTGTCTGTCTTTTCAACGAAAGCCATTCTAGTAGGTTTGAAATGGTAGCTCATTGTGGTTTTAATTTGCAAATTTGTATTTCCCTAATAACTGATGATGTTAAGCATCTTTTCTTTTCTTTTCTTTCTTTTTTTTTTTTGAGACGGAGTCTCACTCTGTTGCCCAGGCTGGAGTGCAGCAGCGCGATCTCAGCTCACTGCAACCTCCATCTCCCGAGTTCAAGCAATTCTGCCTCAGCCTCCTGAGTAGCTGGGATTACAGACATGCACCACCAGGCCTGGCCAAGCATCTTTTCATATGCGTTTTAGCCATTCCTATATCTTCTTTAGTAATGTCTGCTGAAAAATTTGCCCATTTTTTTTAACCAGGTTGTTTGTCTTCTTGTTATTGAGTTTTAAGAAT
Source organism: Mandrillus leucophaeus (assembly GCF_000951045.1). Classification (NCBI taxonomy): domain Eukaryota; kingdom Metazoa; phylum Chordata; class Mammalia; order Primates; family Cercopithecidae; genus Mandrillus; species Mandrillus leucophaeus. The sequence goes on from NW_012099654.1 coordinate 3,762,800, forward strand.
TCATTATATGACTGGGTGTGGTGGCTCATGTCTGTAATCCCAACACTTAGGAGGTTGAGGCGGGCGGATTACTTGAGGTCAGGAGTTCAAGACCAGTATGGCCAACATGGTGAAACCCTGTCTCTACTAAAAGCACAAAAATTAGCCAAGGGTCCTGGCATGAGCCTGTAGTTCCAGCTACTCAGGAGACTGAGGCAGGAGAATCACTTGAACCCAGGAGGCAGAGGTTGCAGTGAGCCAAGATCACACCACTGCACTCCAGCTTCGGTGACAGAGCGAGACTCTGTCTCGAAAAAAAAAAAAGAGTTCATTATATATCCTGCGATCAGGTATATGATTTATTTTCTCACAGCATAACAGCTAGGTTCCAAGAAAGAGCATTGTAAGAGGCAGAAAGTAGAAGTTATCAGTCCTTGCAGGGCCTGGGTTTAATGACCAGAATGTCCCTTCTGTCACATTCTCTTGATCAGGGCCAGTTACAAGGTCAGCCCAGAGGAGAGAGGAGGAGAAGGAAACTCCTTTTCTTGTTATCAGGAGCAGAATGCACATACACGAAGAACATGCGTTGATGGTGGCCGTGTTTGGAGACTGGCTGCTGCTACCCTTTCAAGTACTTAAAAATTCTAATATTTGTAAGACAGTAAACATATAAGTATGATGGATGTTAAGTTGTTTTAAATGGTCCAATATAATTTTTAAACTTTTTTTTTTTTTTTTTGAGATAGAGTGTTGCTCTGCCACCCAGGCTGGAGTGCAATGGTGCAATCTTGGCTTACTGCAACCTCCACCTCCCGGGTTCCAGCGTTTCTCCTGCCTCAGCCTCCCATGTAGCTGGATTACAGGTGTGCACTAGCATGCCCAGCTAATTTTTGTATTTTTAGTAGAGACGGGGTTTCACCCTGTTGGCCAGGCTGGTCTTGAACTCCTGACCTAAGGTGCTCTGCCTACCTCAGCCTCCCAAAGTGCTGGGATTACAGGCGCGAGCCACTACGCCCGGCTCCAAACGTATTAAAACTCTCTTACAACTCAACTCAAAATTCCAAATCTAAATCAATTATTCATTCATTCTAAATTGGAACCACAAAGCTGGTCTCTTAGATCCTTCAATTTGCCACATTTCCTTAAACATTACAGGAATTTTAAATACCAAACATATACAGATCATTCTTTATAGCGGACAGACTGTAAGGGAAGTGCCCGTGATTCCTCATCTCTTGGTATTCATGCTTTGCCACACTTCCTGCCCTTGAGTGTTGGCAGGACTGGTGATGGGATGTCACTCCCTTGATCAGGTTGTGTTATATGGAAAAGATGATGGGATGTCACTCCTGTGATTATGTTATGTTATATGAGACTCTGTTTCAGCAGACAGCAGTGAAATGCTCTTTGCGGACCTGATGGAATAAGCAGGCATGTTGGAGAAGCCTGTGTGGTAAGGAACTGCGGACTCTTCTAGGAACCTGTGGATGCCTCTAGAACCTGATACAGGCCTCCAGCCAACAGCCAGCAAAAAGCCAGGGTCCTCAGCTGCACACCAGCAAGGAATTGATTTCTGCTAACAATCTGAATAAGGTGGGAAGTGGATTTTCCCTCAGTTGAGCATCTAGATCAAAATACAATACCTCCAGCACAGCTTTATAAGGGCCTGAGCAGAAGACCCGGCCTAGACTCCTCATCCACAGAAACTATGCAATAATACACAGATGCTGTCTTAAGCCACTGGGTTTGTGGTAATTAGTTATATAACAATAAAAAACTAATAATGTATTTTTAATCTTAAGTATATTAATATTATAGATGTAATATACTTTTTTTTTTTGAGACGGAGTCTAGCTCTGTCCCAGGCTGGAGTGCAGTAGCAGGATCTTGGCTCACTGCAATCTCCGCCTCCCAGGTTCAAGCTATTCTCCTGCCTCAGTCTCCCGAATAGCTGGGATTATTACAGGTGTGTGCCACCATGCCTGGCTAATTTTTATATTTTTAGTAGAGACGGCGTTTCACCATGTTGGCCAGGCTGGTCTCGAACACCTGACCTCGTGATCCACCCACCTCAGCCTCCCAAAGTGCTGGGATTACAGGTATGAGCCACCGCGCCTGGCAATATACTTTATTTTTTTGATGCTAAATTATAACTTTTCCAGAGTGAAATGATATCCATAAAACAATTATACCTAGCTGAGCGCAGTGGCTCACGCCTGTAATCCTGGCACTTTGGGAGGCCAAGGTAGGTGGATCCAGTCAGGAGTTCGAGACCAGTCTTACCAATATGGTGAAACCTTGTCTCTACTAAAAATACAAAAATTAGCCAGGCGTGGTGGCATGTGCTGGTAGTCCCAGCTACTCAGGAGGCTGAGACAGGAGAATGGCTTGAATCTGGGAAGCGGAGTTTGCAGTGAGCCGAGATCACGCCACTGCATTCCAGCCTGGGCGACAGAGTGAGAGTCTATCTCAAATAATAATAAAATTTTTAAAAATAAAAAAAATAAACACAATTATACCTAAGCACACTCAGGTCCTTATCTCAGCCTACTGAAGTTATATATCAACCAGAGAGATTTTTTTTAGCTGAGACTCAGAATTTGATTTTTTCAGAAATCACTACTGAGACATTATGAGTCCTATAAATAGGGCTTTCTACTTTAAAAGGACTGGTCGTGGGCTTACACATTCTCAGGATTAAAGTCACACATTAGCTCTTCTTCTGTGTGATTTGAATCTGCTATTTCATCTTAACTTGACTTCACATAGGTTATAACTTGTTATTTGCTCCTTGTTTAGATGTTACATTTGTGGCTTTCTTAAGATTCTGTAATGGTCTTTCTGCATGACTCAAAAGTTATTTTAACGACATTGCATAGGATTCTTCCCACATGTATATTATTCTTATTACACCTCTTTGAACTTGATCATTCAGTATCTTTTCCTTTTTTTCTTCCTATTTTTTAGGTCACAATTCATATTAACATTTAAATGGCATCTGGATGCTGCATATCGCATATTAGAAACAAAAAAAAATTGATAAAAAAATCCCAACATGAAGAAATAGGACAAAACAAGCAGAAAAATTAACTTGATGGAAGCAAATAAGAACAAAAGAAAACAAAACCTACAAGCAAATAATACCATTGGGAAAATAACAGAAGTTTTTGCATCCATAAACCAAGGATATGGTGCCTCACACCTGTAATCCCAGCACTTTAGGAGGCCAAGGCAGCCAGATCACCTGAAGCCAGGAGTTCGAGAGCAGTCTGGCCATCTTAGTGAAACCCTGTCCCTACTAAAAATACAAAAATTAGCTGGGCATAGTGGCAGGTGCTTGTAGTCCAGCTACTCGGGAGGCTGAGGCAGGAGAATCACTTGAACCCAGGAGGCAGAGGTTGCAGTGAGCCGAGATCACACCACTGCACTCCAGCCTTGGTGACAGAGACTCAGTCTAAAATAAATAAATAAATAAATAAATAAATAAATAAATAAACAAACAAACAAATAAAGCCAAGAAAGAACACTTGGAAATTTAAAATTAGAGAAGCTGAAATTGAACATTTTAGTCGAAGAGCTGGGAAGCCATTTATCTTCCAGTAAATGAGGGAAAAAATAGAGAAAAAGAAACACAACAGGGTTGGGCGCAGTGGCTCATGCCTGTAATCCCAGCACTTTGGGAGGCTGAGATGGGCAGATTGCTTGAGTTCAGGAGTTCGCGACCAGCCTGGCCAGCATGGTGAAACCCTGTCTCTACTAAAAATACAAAAATTAGCCAGGCGTGGTTGCACACATATGTAATCCCAGCACTCGGTAAGCTGAGGCAGGAGAATCACTTGAACCTGGGAGGCGGAGGTTGTAGTAAGCCAAGATCATGCCACTGCACTCTGGCCTGGGCAACAGAGCGAGACTCCGTATCCAAAGAATAAAAAATAAAAAACAGAACAAAAAGGAGATGGATGTAGAGGATCAATCCAGAAGATTAAGAATTATAGAAAGAGAAAAGAAAAAAGGGAAAGACAGAAATATTTTCAAGGCAAAATGCAAGAAAATTTCCCAGAAGGATGCAGAGTCTTCCCATTGAAAGGCCCTTCTAAGTGTCTAACATCGTGAATATTTCAGGACATCAGGGATAAAAAGACAATTGTAAAACTCTGCAGAGTAACCAATCGTATTATCGTTATTTTTTCGCAAAGAACAGGCCTTTTTATAGTGACATATCATGATGGATCTTATTCAAAACAACAGGATGGGGCAGGGCTTGTCTGCAGGAGTTTAAGTGATACAAGACTGACCATGTATTCATGTTTGAACCTGTGTGATCAGAACATGGGAATTCATTAAACTATTCTGTATCTGTATATGTTTGAAATTTGCCATAATAAAAAGTAAAACAAGAGGAAACAAAAACGTAAGTGCTGTTAGTATTTTAGTCTACATACATAACACTGGAGAACGTTTTGGAATTATGCCTGGAGGACAGAATTTAGAGTCCTGGCTCTGTCCCTTCCTAACCACAACTTTAGACAAGGCACATCACTTCTCTGAATGTCAGGTACCTTCTTTGTATTACAGGAATATTAAAGTAGGGGACACTGAAGGTCCCTCCCAGCTCCACTGGTCCGTAATACAGTCAATTTGAATACTGTCAACTGAGACTACCATTATTTTCTAAGAAAACACTCTCACCTCTAAAATAACAAAATAACGCAAAGCAGAGTGCCATAAGACTTCTCAACACCACTGGATAGTGGAAGATAGTGGAGTAATGACCTTAAAATTACCCAGCAAAACCATGAATCAAGTATGTGGGTTAACCAAACCAAGGAAAAGAATTCACTGGATCCAGAAAACGGAGCCCCAACAGAAGAAAAACAGTTTGGTAGAGAAGATCTCAGGGTGACAGCTTGTGCACTAGGGCTTTGTAGCACCCCGTCCAGGCTGCAGCAATGGGAGAGGCACAGTGGGAGGGAGGGCACCAAGAAAATATGGAAACAATCAATTACCTAATATATTTCAGCATGATGGGGGGAAAAAACCCTCAAAATTTGACAGAGCAGATGGACAACTTCAAGAAACATTAAAGATAGGTACACGGAATACACAATGTCTTAAATTATTAATTCCAGAAAAAATAAAAATTTGTACAAGATAAAATATACAACGAATAGGATCATCACCAAACCATAGTTACATTGACATTACATATTTATGTATTACACGGACTACTGATTTATCCAGGTTTTTTTTTTTTTTTTTTTTTTTTTTTTTTTTTTGAGACGGAGTCTTGCGCTGTCGCCCAGGCTGGAGTGCAGTGGCAGGATCTTGGCTCACTGCAACCTCCGCCTCCCAGGTTCAAGCTATTCTCCTGCCTCAGCCTCCCGAGTAGCTGGGACTACAGGCGCCCACCACCTCGCGCGGCTAGTTTTTTTGTATTTTTGTAGTAGAGACGGGGTTTCACCGTTAGCCAGGACGGTCTCGATCTCCTGACCTCGTGATCCGCCCGTCTCGGCCTCCCAAAGTGCTGGGATTACAGGTATGAGCCAC
>NW_012099654.1:3768386-3770633 GCF_000951045.1 Mandrillus leucophaeus
TTTTTTTTTTTTTTTTTTTTTTTAAGCCAAGTTAGTTCAAAATAGTTGCCTCCAGGAATAGAGGACAGATATTTTCATTAAGGCCTCTCAGCACTATTTTGAGCACCTAGCATATGCCAGGCATATAACTCCCTCTCCCCAAGACCCCACTCATCAGAGCCAGCCCTCTCCCAGGAGACATATGGTGATCCTTTTGATCGCCTCCCCCAGGACCCTGCCCCATCCATTAGTGCTTCTTTCAGTTTCATCGTCAGTCAATCTCTCCCTCTCTACTGGCTTCTTTCCCTTTGCTTGTAACTGTGTCCAAGAACTTCCAGCTTGGCAACTGACTAGCCAAATTTGGCTTCATTCCCTGGATTCTGATCTCATTTCTTGGCACAGAGTATTGTTGGAATGCTATCTACTGCTAATGAGCCCTCTTTGGGCACAGCTCCAGGACCTCCCACATATGGGTACTTGTTGGGTACTCTGTATACCACAGCTTAGGGCATATAAAGCCAGCCCTACCTGCAGCAATGGGCGTTAGGAGTCAGAAGTACAATAACTGTGAAAATAACTTGAAACGATAGAGAAAGAAGAAGGAAGAGTCAAGCGTAACACCAAAGGATGGCAGGGCCATTATTGACATTGGAATCTCAGGAGCAGAGGCATTTGGTGAGGGAAGTAAGATGATAAATTTAGCTTTAAACCAATTGCATGTGAAGCTTATAGAAATGGTAGTAATCAGGACAAAGCGGGCAAATCAATCACAAACCAGGAAGAGTGAAATACAATAGGAAAGGGGTTAATGGATACTAGATTCATATTCTGGCTCTGCCAGTTACTAACTGAATGACTATTGGCAAGTTCCTTAACTTCTCTGTGCCTCAGTTTCCTCATCTACATAATGGGGATTGTATACTGAATAGAAAGCAGGCATGATAAATTTGAGGTATCACCAGGGAAAAGCCACTTCGATCAGAAAGAACAATCTGACTACAGTGTGAAGAGTACATTAGAGATATCAAAAGTTCAGTTCAGTATCCTGGTTGCAATAGGGCAGAAGACCAAGGATGATGGGCTTAAGGGGTACTTGAGGGAGGGACAACTAGAGAATAGAGAAAAACGGATGATTTAGAGGGTGTATGGGCAATAGAGCTAGTAGGATAATGTGATTTATGGGATTGGGATTTGTGTAACAGAAGTGTATTTGTGCTCCACTTTTGTGCTTTCGGATCTCTTTACCAATTTCATGCCATGTTTTCACTTCTGACAGCCAATATCTGCAAGGAGATCCAGAAATGCCTGGGGTTTACACCTCCCTGGCAAGGGCCCTCAAATGACTCCTGGTTCAGAAGTTTAAAGTCTCCAGCTTCCTTGCCCCAGTCCAGACTGCTCTGAGGTCTGACTGTCTCCAGAATTCCTCTGTGGGATTGAGCCTACCTTACCCTCTATGGGACTTTGTTTGCTATTGAACACTTGCTTGGCTTCCTTCCTTCCTTGTATCTTTTCCCTGATTCCTTATTGTTTTTTTTCCTCGAAACACTTCCCAATAAATTGCTTTCACATGAGTCTTCATCTTAGGGTCTGCTTCTGGGGAGTCCATCCTGAGTGTAGTCGTCAATAATGCTGCTTATTAATTTTTCTATTGGGCATCTGGTAGTGTTATACTTCCTGACCTCCTGTGGTTGGGTGGTTGAGCCAGCTATTAACAGCTCTAGCAGAGATAGTATGTGTCACCTCTAGGCTAAGCATCTAATTGCCAAGATGAAACCCTTTGGGACTTTTTTCTGACTCTTGTGGTGACCCAAAATGTTGTAGATTGTGACTGCTCTGTCATCCTGGATCCTAGAGTTGGTTTGAGAGTGGAGCAGAGCACCTGCTCTAACTCAGTAGCTAGGATGAGAAATAAACTTCTGTTGTGTTAAGCCATTGAGAGTAGTGGCTGTTTGTTACTGCAGCATAACCTGGAAAATCCTGACAGACACAGAGGGTGAGAAAAAGAGAAGGATTAAGGCTGACTAAGAATTCTTGGCTGGGTGTCATGGCTCACACCTGTAATCCCAGCATTTTGGGAGGCTGATGTGGTGGATTACCTGAGGTCAGGAGTTTGAGACCAGCCTGGCCAACATGGTGAAACCCCATCTCTACTAAAACTACAAAAATTAGCCAGGCATGGTGGCAGGTGCCTGTAATCCCACCTACTCAGGAGGCTGAGGCAGGAGAATCACTTGAATCTGGGAGGCGGAGGTTGCCGTGAGCTGAGAT
>NW_012099654.1:3771583-3794988 GCF_000951045.1 Mandrillus leucophaeus
GTTGGAGGTAGGGCCTGGTGGGAGGTGATTGGAGGATCGTGGCGGGGGAAATTTTGCATGAATGGCTTAGCACCATTCCCTTGCTACTGTCCTTGCAACAGTGAGTGAGTTCTTATGAGATGCGGTTGTTTAAAAGTGTGTAGCACCTCCCCCTTTACTCTCTTGCTTCTGCTTCTGCCATGTAAGATGCCTGCTCTTGTTGTGCTTTCTGCCAGGAGTAAAAGCTCCCTGAGGCCTCTCCAGAAGTGGATGTTGCGTGCTTCTTGCACAGCCTGCCGAACCATGAGCCAATTAATCCTCTTTTCTTTATAAATTCCCCAGTCTCAGATTTTCTTTATAGCAATGCGAGAATGGTCTAATACAGTAATCTTCCTGGAATATAAATTATTTGGGCTAGATTTCTGATATAAATTGAATGACAGAAAATTCCATATATATTCTCTGAGAAGGGTTTGGCGTGCAAGCATTTTTCTTCGTAAATCCCAAGAAGGTGGCAAAGTAGACAACTAATCATGAAAACTAACATTCTTAACATTTATGGCTGAGCAGAAACCACTGGAGCGCTGGAGACAAATCCCAGGGGTATCTAGGCAAAGCAAGACTTCTCTTCAGGAAGGAGCTTTGGAACTTCCACAGCATTTATTTCAGGTATCAAAGTTGTCCTGTGAAGTTTCATGGCTTATAGCCCATCTTGATCTCTCTGTGTTTGGACAGGGTTGCTCTGTATCTGCCAACAATTCCACTGAATAGTGACTGCTACCACTTTTGTAGCCATGAAACTTTCCCAACAAGTATTATAATGTCTTCAATAGAGCAGAAGGAAATAATCCACCACTGAGGGTTCTGGAAGTGATTTTCATCACTAAGAGTGACACTGCAAGTTGACTACGATACATAGCTAATGTGATGTGTAAGGTTTTCTTTCACAGAACAAAAAATCAACTCAGCTCACTGAACAGACATGGTCTTTGTTAAAGTATTTATATATTTGTTGAAGTCTAGTGAGATTTACAGGAGTAAAAGAAGAATAATTCTGGTATGTATGTAAAATACCAGCATTTGAAAAGATGGGGGCATTTGCAATGCTGGGAAAAAAATGGGGGAAAAAATCACACAAACAAAAAGGTGGGGCATGGTGGCCCAGCTACTCAGGAGGTCAAGGCAGGCGGTATCACGTGAGCCCAGGGATTCAAGCCCAGCCTGGGGAACATAGCAAGACCCTGTCTCTATAAAAACATTTTTTAAAATTAGCCAAGTGTGGTGGTGTGTGCCTGTAGTCCTACCTAAGTAGAAGGCTAAGGCAGGGAGGTCACTTGAGTCAAAGAGTTTGAGGCTGCTATGAGCTATAACTGTACCACTGCACTCCAATCTGGGTGACAGAGCAAGACCCTGTCTCTAAGAGAAAAAGCACATACAGAAATAGAAATTTAGAATTTGAATACCATACAAGAACCACCAGTATGTGTTCAACAAGACAGCATGATTTTAAAAACCCTTGTTTTAGGGAGTTAAACTCAGTGAACAAAAGCATGGCTTTAGTATTCATGATGATATCTAGAAAAGCAATCATCCTTTAAAACACAGAGGAAATGATTTAGGTATTCTCCATCTTCTCCCAATTATAATAGGTTCTAGAATGTTTGATGGGAAAGTTTTTAATTAGTGAAAACACTTCAAGAATGGGCAAAGCATTGACCGGGCAGTGGCTCACGCCTGTAATTCCAGCACTGTAGGAGGTTGAGGCGAGCGGATCACCTGAGGTCAGGAGTTTGAGACCAGCCTGGCCAACATGGTGAAACCCCATCTCTACTAAGACTACAAAAATTAGCCAGGCATGGTGGCAGGTGCCTGTAATCCCACCTACTCAGGAGGCTGAGGTAGGAGAATTGCTTGAACCTGGGAGGCAGAGATTGCAGTGAGCAGAGATCGTGCCATTGCACTCCAGCCTGGGGAAAAAGAGCGAGACTTCATCTCAAAAAAAAAAAAAAAAAAAAAAAGACAATGGTCAAAGCGTAGAGTAAATAGAAAAAGCCAGTGTTAGATATAAAAAGCATAAGCTATAGAGGAAAATATTTATAAATGTAGGCATTACAATTTTAATTTCTCTATTTATTAAAAGATACTTTAAAAATAATTAAAACTTTTCATCCAAAGATGCTGATAATAATACAAATATTTATATTGTGTTTTCTAATATGCTAGGTACTGTTATAGGATATTACATATATTAACTTGTTAAATAATGTATATAATTTACATACACACTCATTTACAGATGAGAAAATTGAGAAACAAGAGGTTTTCTTTCTTTTCTTTTTTTTTTTTTTGAGACAGAGTCTTGCTCTTGTTGCCCAGGCTGGAGTGCAGTGGTGCGATCTCGGCTCACTGCCAGCTCCACCTTCCACATTCACGCCATTCTCCTGCCTCAGCCTCCTGAGTAGCTGGGACTACAGGGGCCAGCCACCATGCCCGGCTAATATTTTTGTATTTTTAGTAGAGATGGGGTTTCACTGTGTTAGCCAGGATGGTCTCGATCTGACCTTGTGATCTGCCTGCCTCAGCCTCCCAAAGTGCTGGGATTATAGGCATGAGCCACCCCACCAGGCCCAGAGAGGTTTTTAAAAAATGAGTAAACAAGCTATGAACCAGGAGAATAAATCCCACACACACACACACACACACACACACACACACTCACTCTCTCTCTCTCTCTCACAATACATACATAGACATATGGAATTACCATAAAACAATAAATAGAATAAAAATAACTCAATACAAAAGTGGGCAAAGGATATGAAAAGAAGAGGAGATTCAAGTGGCCATAGCCATATAGAAAGATGTGCAATCTCAGTATTAACCAAAGAAATGCAAAGTAGAACAGTAATGAGATAGCATTTCCATTGCATCCAATTATCAAACATTTAAGTCTGACAATACCAAGTATTGGTAAGAATACAGAACAACACTATTACACTGTTGAGCCCAGGAGGTTAAGGCTGCAATGAGCCATGATCACCCCACTGTACTTCAGCCTGGGAGACAGAGCAAGACCCTGTCTTGATTTTAAAGAAGAGAAAAAAAGAAAATATGAGGCTGGGTACAGTGGCTCACACCTCAAATCCCAGCACTTTAGGAGGCCGAGGCAGACGGATCACCTGAGGTCAGGAGTTTGAGACCAACCTGGCCAACATGGGGAAACTCCGTCTCTATAAAAAATATAAAACTTAGCTGGGTGTGGTGACACTCCTGTAATCCCAGCTACTTGGGAGGCTGAGATAGTACAGTCGCTTGAACCGGGGAGGTAGAAGTTGCAGTGAGCCGAGATCGTGCCATTGCACTCCAGCCTGGGCAACAAGAGTAAAACTCCATCTCAAGAAAGAAAATATGAGCTCATGAGCACAAGGAGACATGAATGAAATGCTCATTGAGCATTGTTTATTATGGCTAACTATTGAAAACCATCTTAATTTCTACCAGTAGAAGATAAATTATAATTGATTTCATATGCTAGGCTAATATATAGCAGTGGAAATTAATGACGTATACCTATGTACCCCCATCCCTAACTCTGTGTTTCCTGGGTTTACTTTTCTTCACATGATCTTGCTGTAATCAAGGCAAATACAATTAATTAATGGTTTTCTGTTTATTACATTGGAGTTATTTCCATATTTCTGTCCTTGAGAGTATACAACACCACTTTCTCCTTTTTTCTTTTTGAAATTAGAGGATTTCTAAATTCTTTACCTATTTATACACAATTGCTTGGTTTTCTCCTCCAGAGGGCTAATCACATTTATGATATATGTGTTATTTTATGGCAATCTTATTTCTAAATCACTGGGTGGGGAATATCTCACTGTGGTCTCCATGTGGAAAAAAACAATGTTGCATGAGCTGAGTTTTGAAAGATGATTAGAGTTTGCCTAGCAGACTATGCTAGGTAAGGGCATTCAAGCTTGAGGGACGAAAATGAGTACAATCACAGAGATGTGAAACAGCTGGGCTTGTTCAAGGACGTAAGGGCAGTTTATAAAGTTCTCAATGTGACTACAGCAGCATCAAAGTCAAGTCCAAACATGGGGAAGTCAGTCTGGGAGGAGGTAACTCTGTCTCTGGGTAGTAGGGGAGGGAGCCCATAAAGCAGGCATTGCCCTTTGGCTCCCTCTCTGCATGGTCACAGTCTTGCTTTCACGCTGCTTCCCCTAAGGTCTTGGTTATCCCTGTAACAGTAGTCATGTTGACATATTAATCTTGAAAACAACTGCTGAAAGGACTCCACTTTGGAAGAAAGTGCTCAGGAGGAGCATTCTTTCTTTTGTTCCCCCACTGTAGATTCCTCTGAAAAGTGTCCAGAGTGACTTCAGAGAAGGCTGGAGACAGAGGCAAACAGAGCCCTGACCACATAGGCTTGGCGCAACAGGAAAAGAGCTTGCACTTAACCTGGTAAGTGATGGGAAGTCTGCAAAAAGTTTCAGGCAAGGGAGCACTGCAGTTTTTGAATAAAAACAACACACATTAGAGAGTAAACGTAGCTGGGTACATCTCTTGCCTGTAATTTCAGCACTTGGGGAGGCTGAGTTGGAAGGAGATGATCACTTGAGCTCAGGAGTTTGAGACCAGGCTGAGCAACATGGCAAAACCCCATCTCTCTAAAAAAAAAAAAAAAAGAAGAAGAAGAAGAAGAAAAAAAATAGGAAAATTAGCCAGATGTACTGGTGCACGCCTGTAGTCCCAGCAACTTGGGAGGCTGAGGCAGGAGGATCACCTGAACCTGGGAAGGTTGAGGCTGCAGTGAGCTGCAATGGTGCCACTGCACTCCAGCCTGGGTGACAGAGTAAGACTGTCTTAAAAAGTGGGGGGGAGAAAGAGTAAACATACCCCACACCCCCCCAACACACAAACATATATGTGAATGTATAAATAGACACAGTATATTACAGACATTAGATAGGTCGTCCATAAATATATCAAATATATATGTAATTATATACCCAAACAATTGTTTAGTTTATTCCTATGTGATGTGTATATACATATACATATACATACGTATATGTATATAACCCATACATATATGTGTAAACCAAAAAGTGACTGAGGCAAATAATCGATGTAAAGGTTTATTTTGTCAAGGTTGAGGACACACCCAGGAAGAAGAAACACAAGTCACAGTAGGATCTGTGTCCTGTGCTTTGTCTCACAAAACAAAAAATAAAAATAACCCAATAGAAAAATGGGCAAAGGAAGGCTGGGCACGGCAGCTCATGCCTGTAATCCCAGCACTTTGGGAGGCCGAGACGGGCAGATCACGAGGTGAGGAGATCGAGACCATCCTGGCTAACACGGTGAAACCCTGTCTCTACTAAAAATAAAAAAAATTAGCCAGGCGTGGTGGCGGGCGCCTGTAATCCCAGCTACTCGGGAGGCTGAGGCAGGAGAATGGCGTGAACCCGGGAGGCGGAGCTTGCAGTGAGGCGGAATTGCGCCACTGCACTCCAGCCTGGGCGACAGAGCGAGACTCCGTCGCAAAAAAAAAAAAAAAAAAAAGAAAGAAAAGAAAAGCAAAATGGGCAAATGATATGAAAAGAAGAGGAAACCCTCAAAAGAGGGTTTGGAGGACTTCAACATTTAAAGGGGAAATAGCGAGCAGGAAGGGAACGAGGAAAGGGGGAAAAGCGGCAGAGGGTAGGTAATGAGGCAAGCAGTCATATTCTTGTGAGGCTTTTTTTTAGCACCCAGTGAATCTACATTTTACATGTGAAGGAAAAGGAGTCAGGGAAAAGGCAATTATGCATTTGACTTGTACTCAGATCTACAGTTTACATAAGACAAAGTAAGCATGTGAAATTACAGCTATCTGGGAACAAAAGGAAAGCAGTTTTTGTGTGACTCAGGTCCCAAGCTTAACTTTCCCTTTGGCATGGTGAGCTGGGGGTCCCAAGATTTTATTTTATGTATACATATATGTAACATGTATTATATACATATGTATATAATTTAGATACACACTGTATATAGAGAGGAACAGAGAGAGACAGAGACAGCGACGTGGATAGATTGGATGGATACCTCTCCAAGTATCAACAGTGGCTCCTACTGTTCCCTGGACTGGGACTCTGCCCCTTCCCAAATTTCCACCTTCTGAAATGCTGCTCATTCTTCAAAGCTGCGTTCAAATCCTGGTTTCTCCATGAAGCCCCCCCATTCCCACCCTCCTTGCCAGTGTTAATCTCCTCAGTGTTCCCATACACTTTGTTTCTTCCACTTTGTCATTTCTTTCTGCCCTGTTTTATCTCTAATTCTTTGTACCTCTTAACTAGACTGAAACAACTTTGAGGGTAAGAGCCATTTCCCAGCCATTTAAAAAAAAAATCCCACAGCTCTAGCACAAGGCTTTGCATGTCATTGATTCTCAATAAATAATCACTGAATGAAAGTCATTCAAAAAAACTTTAAGATAGAAACCTTTTTTAAGCTATAATTTCCTTTTACCCTCTGTTGATGTCACCTAACAGAAATCTACAACTTTTTCCTAATTTCATTATACTTAAAATTTAAAAACCTCAGAATAACTGCATGCCAAAAAAAAAATCTTATTTTCCCAAACAGTGTTGTTTGATGTCTTACATATTGGTATCTACATTGTGGAATTTCAACCTTGTCTGCCCATAGTAATCACCTGGACAATTTTTTAAAAATACCGTTCCCAGAGCCACCACTTCCGCAAAATCTCAATTAAGATTTTGGATCACTCCAGGTGTGGTGGCTCACACCTGTAATCCCAGCTCTTTGGGGAGCCAAGGCATCACCTAAGGTCATCAGTTCGAGACCAGCCTGGCCAACATGGTGAAATCCCATCTCTACTAAAAATACAAAATTAGGGCCAAGTACGGGAGCTCACACCTGTAATCCCAGCACTTTGAGAGGTTGAGGCAGGAAGACCACGAAGTCACGAGTTTGAGACCAGCCTGGCCAACATGGTGAAACCCCATCTCTACTAAAAATACAAAAATTAGCTGAGCGTAGTGGTGGGTGCCTGTAATCCCAGCTACTCAGGAGGCTGAGGCAGGAGAATTGCTTGAACCCAGAGGCAGAGGTTGCAGTGAGCTGAGATCTTGCCACTGCACTCCAGCCTTGGGGACAGAGCAAGACTCCATCTTGGGGAAAAAAAAAAAATTAGCCAGGCTTGGTGGCACACGCCAGTAACCCCAGCTACTCTGGAGGCTGAGGCAGGAGAATTGCTTCAACCTGAGAGGTGGAGGTTGCAGTGAGCCAAGATTGCACCATTGCACTCCAGCCTGGGCAACATGAGTGAAACTCCATCTCAAAAAAAAATAAAAATAAAAATAAAAATAAAAAAATTTGGATCAATTATTCTGAGGTACATAGAGCCTAGGCTTTTTTTCCAAAATGGAGTCTCACTCTTATCGCCCAGGCTGGAGTACAATGGCGCGATCTTGGCTCACTGCAACCTCTGCCTACCGGATTCAAGCTATTCTCCTGACTTAGCCTCCTGGGTAGCTGAGATTATAGGCACCTGCCACCACGCTTAGCTAATTTTTTTTGAGATGGAGTCTCAATCTGTCGCCTAGGCTGGAGTGCAGTGGTGCGATCTCAGTTCACTGCAACCTCTGCCCTGCCACACGGGGTTCAAGCAATTTTCCTGCTAAGCCTCCCAAGTAGCTGGGATTATAGGCATCCACCACCATGCTCGGCTAATTTCTGTATTTTTAGTAGAGACAGGGTTTCGCCCTGTTGGCCAGGCTGTACTCGAACTCCTGACCTAAGGTGATCTCCCCGCCTCAGCCTCCCAAAGTGCTAGGATTACAGGCGTGAGCCACCACACCAGGCCAATCTTCTTTTATT
This sequence comes from Mandrillus leucophaeus, assembly GCF_000951045.1. Lineage (NCBI taxonomy): Eukaryota > Metazoa > Chordata > Mammalia > Primates > Cercopithecidae > Mandrillus > Mandrillus leucophaeus. The sequence continues at coordinate 3,779,456 of NW_012099654.1, forward strand.
TTTAGTAGAGATGGCTTTCACCATGTTGACCAGGCTGGTCTTGAACTCCTGACCTCAGGTGATATGCCTGCCTTAGCCTCCCAAAGTGCTAGGATTACAGGAGTGAGCCACCTCGTCCGGCCAAGATATTTATTTATTTATTTGAGATAGGGTATCCCTCTGTCACCCAGGCTGGAGTGCAGTGGTGCGATCAGAGCTCACTGCAGCCTCAAAGTCTTGGGGTCATGCCATCTTCCTGCCTCAGCCTCCTGAGTGCTGGGACTACAGGCATGTGCCACCAAACCTGGCTAATTTTTTTTTTTTTTTTTCTGGTAAAGACAGGGGTCTCACTGTGTTGCCAAGGATGGTCTCAAACTCCTTGGCTCAAACAATCCTTCTGCCTTGGCCTCCCAAAGTGCTGGGGTTATAGGCATGCGGAACTGCACCCTGCCCTAGATCCTTACTTTAAAAGTTTCTCAGGTAATATTAGCATGCAGCAGGGTTGAAGTTTTACTGATCTAGTTCACTGACTTATGCTTCATGGGCAATTAATCCTTTACCACAGAGAGATCAAAGACTTTGCAGGAGTTCACTTGAGATCCAATCTCACTTGGGCCATCTGGCTGACTCTCTGGGTCCTACTCATTTCCACCAAAATTCAAGCAATGTAAACATCTCCCCACACCCACATCAGGAACATTAATCTTACTTTACTTTTGCACCTTTTTTTTTTTTTAAAACAAATTACAAGCTTTGTCAGTTTGCTTTTACAGTTTACTACAAATGTCTTTTAATAGTTCTTCAACTTTATTGTTTAATTTAAAAAAATAGTGGGCCAGGCACGATGGCTCATGCCTGTAATCCCAGCACTTTGGGAGGCCGAGGCGGGTGAATCACAAGGTCAGGAGTTCAATACTAGCCTGGCCAAGATGGTGAAACGCCTTCTGTACTAAAAATACAAAAAAAATTAGCCGGGCATGGTGGTGGGCACCTGTAATCCCAGCCACTCGGGAGGCTGAGGCAGAGAATTGCTTGAACCTGGAAGGTGGAGGTTGCAGTGAGCTGAGATTGCGCCACTGCACTCCAGCCTGGGCGACAGAGCAAGACTCCTCTCAAAAAAAAAAAAACCAAAAAAGTTAATCAATGGAAGGCACCAAATTAACAGAGTAAAAGAAAACAAGATAATCTTGATTGACACAGAAAAAAAATTTGACAAAAACCAATATCCTTTAATAACAAAAACACCAAAAAATAAGATAGAAGGGAACTTTCTCAGCCTAATAAAGGGCATCTGTGAAAAACCCACATCCAACATCATACTTAATGATTAAAGACTGAAAGCTTTTCCCCTAAGATCAGGAACAAAACAAGGATGTTTTCTCTCATCATTTCTATTCAACATTGTACTGGATGTTCTAGCCAGGGCAATTAGGCAAGCAAAAGAAATAAAAGCAATCAAGATTGGAAAGGAGAAAGTAAATTTCTATTTGAGGTGTCATGATCTTGTACCTAGAAAACTCTAAAGAATCTGCAAACAAATTATGACAGCTGATAAACAATTTAATCAACGTTTCCTCTCCATGCCATAGACATACTATGTTTTGTTGTTTCAGTTTCTCACCAGCGATAAAGAGTTTTGATAAAGATAGACCTGTATTGCTTATTTTAAAATTCTTTGGTCCCATTCCTGTTTTCCTGGATTGGAATCTCATTACCAATAATGATATGCAATATATAAAAATGTTAACACAAAAGTTGGAAATGGATTAGAAAGAGGCAAGACTGGGTAGTGGAATTATTGGATGGGTGGTTTGTATTTTGTTGATTATATTTTTCTCGTTTTCCATGCTGAAGATACAGTCCTTTTACACTAAGAAAAATCTTAATAGGTTTTTGGTTAAGAAACTTATGACACGTGACACATAATATGCAGTGAATACATTTTTGTTTTGATTTGTTTTTTGAGACAGGGTCTTACTCTGTCACCCAGGCTAGAGTGCAGTGGCACGATCACAGCCCACTGCAGCCTTGACCTCCCGGGCTCAAGCTAACCTCCCACCTCAGCCTCCTGAGCAGCTGGGACCACAGGCATGCACCACCATGCCCGGCTAATGTTTTTTTAATTTTTTTGTAGAGACAGGGTCTCCCTGTGTTGCCCAGGCAGTGAGAGAGAAGACCCAGGTCTCTGCATTTTTGATACTGAAGCTTGAGAACCAGGGCAAACTGGAGAGACCAAGGAAGCCTGCCCCACACTGAAGGCCTGGTTCCACTCCATCCCCACCCCAGCACTAATCCATTCCACTGTAGCATTTTCAGATCAAGGCCAGGATGAAAAATTGAGAGACATTGTGTATTGTTTCAGCCTTGATATAGGGGAAGCAAAAGAGTCCCTTCTCTAAGCCTTGGCAGAACATGCCTTTCCCAGTGGGTTGTGTCTTTGTTTGAGCTGAAAGTTCATCTTTGTTCCTGTCTCTCATTTTGGCTCCTTTCCAATATAAAAGAATTCAAATGCTTTGTTTGATGTTTTTTTAAGTCATCCTTGTCAAGTTGGAGTATTCAGTTTCACAGGTTTTGTTTTTTTGTTTGATTTTTGTTTTCTGAAGTTGGAGTAAAGTGGTCTTTGCTTTATATATATTTTTTCTCCAACATCGATTGCTTCCATTGATTGCTTCCATATGCAAATTTTTACTTTGAAAGCATTTTTAGTTCCAGCATTATCTACAGTACAGAATTTAGCTGTTAATCAAATTCCTCATTTGGGCAACTAAACTGACAAAAAGAAAGCCAAGCAGTAATGTTGCTACTTTCTGCTTTGCAATATTTTTCCAAATTAGTAAATGAAGCTGGTGGTAGAGGAGTGGGGGAATGGGAGGGGCAGGAAGATGAATGGCGGTAGGCAGTTGGGATGATAATGGCTCTCTACCTTTAGCAAACACTTACAGGTATAAATACTACATATGTTTTGACTAACTGAGTGTATAACAATGCCACCAAAAACCAAAATAATATACTGAAATTAATTTTCAATTATAATGAGTTATGTCTTGTTATGGGGCCCTATAAAAGATGATCCCACATTATCTTGAATCTGCCTGCCAGTGTCAAACCTAATGCAGTTAGGGTCACATTAGCATAGAACTTTGTTTCGATTAGAAAAGGTACTTCCTCTGGGCAGGCAGATTAGGAAATGGCACCTCTTCCTCCGAGTGATGAAGCCTAAGAGTTAGGACACTTGGCTTAGCATGCAGAACCTGGGCAGGTTTTCAGCCTTTTCTGGTGCTCTCTCTGGTATGTGTGTGACCTTGTGTGAGGCCCTGCTGTGTGTGGAGGCCTCAGAACAAGGACAATATGGCATGTGTTCCCAGGATGTCCCTTCATCCATGAACTGACTCTGTGGGGAGCACGGGGCAAGCATTAAAGTCCAGAGACTAATTTATTCCATGATTAACAGGGCCTTTACCCAGCTGGGCAGGAAAAGGACCTACTCTGCCTGTCTTGGATCTGTCCCCACCCTTTGATCACGGATACCTTAGCTCTTGAGAACTGCATATTTGGCACAAACATCTCCATCTAAACTCCTGCTCTAAGAGACTTGACCAAATGCTGACATGGTTTTAGCATTCTAAGGCCGTGTGCCTGGGATGACCTGGTCCACCTTGAGTTCCAGTCTGGCAAAGCCCAAGGCTGCCAAAAGAATTTACCATTTGTTCCAGCAACACCTGGTCACGGGTCCTACACATCCCTTTCTCAGAGTATTTATTTGAAAAAACTTCCTTTGTCATGGATGTGTATCTTCTACAGCTCAGGAGCGTCTTTGTCAAGGACCTGAAAGCCCATTCCTTTGAATGTTATGAAGAAGGATAAGGCCTCTGTCTCCCAGACTCTGAGGGAGGGTAGAAACCTAACTTGGGTAATGCCAGTTGGCAGACCCAGATGGCCTAATTACATGGATATTGACCCTATCTCACTTCCCCACTTTTTGTAACATTTCACTTCTGTGACGCTGCAGGGGCCAGGCTCACTCCTCTTCCCTACTCCCGCATTTTCTAAGACACCTCTGTGCAACTCACAGTTGAACTTAGCTGTTTCCCCTTCCACAGTTAATTACTGAAGAAAATGTCTTTGCTGTCTTCAACTAGTGTCCAGCTTTATCTTTTTTTTTTTTTTTTGAGATGAAGTTTTGCTCTTGTTGCCCAGGCTAGAGTGCAATGGTGTAATCTCAGCTCACTGCAACCTCTGCCTCCCAGGTTCAAGCGATTCTCCTGCCTCAGCCTCCTGAGTAGCTGGGATTATAGGCGTGAGCCACCACGCCCAGCTAATTTTTTATATTTTTAGTAGAAACTGGGTTTCACCATGTTGGCCAGGCTAGTCTTGAACTCCTGACCTCAGGTGATCCACCCACCTTGGCCTGCCAAAGTTCTGGGATTCCAGGCGTGAGCCACCGCAACCGGCCCCAGGTTTATCTTTGACAGTTCTTCTACCAAGTCCTTAGCCTGCATCTTTCTATAAAGTAATATAACCTGCTATAACTTATGTTATAGCACACATATTGTACCATGTTGGTACCTAGTTTCTCCAAGTATAATATTTGATCACTGGGCTGGGCATGGTGGCTCACACCTGTAATCCCAGCACTTTGGGAGGCTGAAGTGAGAGGATCCCTTGAGCCTAGGAGTTTGAGACTAGCCTGGGCAACACAGGGAGATCCTGTCTCTATAAAAAATAAAAAAATAAAAAATTAGCCGGCCATAGTGGTGCATGCCTGTGGTCCCAGCTGCTCAGGAGGCTGAGGTGGGAGGATAGCTTGAGCTCAGGAGGTCAAGGCTGTAGTGGGCTGTGATCGTGCCCCTGCACTCTAGCCTGGGTGACAGAGTGAGACCCTGTCTCAAAAAAACAAACCAAAACAAAAATTTAATCACTGCATATTATGTGTTACAAGTTTCTTAACCAAAAACCTATTAAGATTTTTCTTAGTGTAAAAGGACTGTATGTTAAGCATGGAAAATGAGAAAAATATAATCAACAAAATACAAACCACCCATCCAATAATTCCACTACCCAGTCTTGCCTCTTTCTAATCCATTTCCAACTTTTGGTGTTAACATTTTTATATATTGCATATCATTATGGTCTAAATATTCTGTGAATATATCTGTATGATTAAGCATAATTTTAAAAGCAAAAGTGGGATCATAATTTTTAAACAGATGCTTTTTCTACTTAACATTTTCCCATGTCATTAAATATTCTTCAGAAATGTGATTTAAAGATTACACAACATTCCATTGTATGGATTTACCAACATTTATTTAACAACTCTATTACTGTAGGATTCCCCCTTCCTTTCCCCACTAACAATATTTTCCCATTACAGACAGTATTGAAATAGTCTTGTAAGCAAGTTTTTGGGCTTATCCTTAGTTATTTCTTTGGATGAATTCAGAAGGGAGCATTTAACTCCACTGATGACTCACCTCTGTCTCTTGGCTTCTGTGCTATCACACTCTGCCTTGTCTCTCTGGCCATGCTGTTTCTCCTGCAGGATCTTCTGCGGTCCCTATAAGATTTTGGCTGGACCTGTGTTTTTTCCCCCCATTCTCTCTAAACAAGCTCACTCATTCCAAGGCTTCACTTACCATGCCTATGCTGATATCTCCTGATCTATATACCTTAAGTCTACATATTTCCCCTGAAGTCCTGAAGATCTCACTATTTTAGATGTCCCCACTTGGATGTCTTACAAGCACATAAAAACTCAACATAGACAAAATGGAACTCATAATTTTACTCTCCAAATCATTATCTGCAGTGATTGCTATTTGAGTAAACAACACCATTATTTACCCAGTGGCTCAAGTCAGGAACCTGATAGTCTTGCTTGCCTTCTCTATTATATTGCTTGTTTTGCCAGACCCTGTTGATTCTACTTTCCACCTTTGAGCTCTAGAATCTATTTACTTCTCTTCATCCTCACTGTCACCTCTAGATCAGACTGTCATCTCTTTGCTAATGCAAATGTAGTCCTGTCCTCTGAAATTTAAACTCCTTAAATGGTGATACGGTTTGGCTGTGTCCCCACCCAAATCTCATTTGAATTGTAACTCCCACAATTCCCAAATGTTGTGGGAGAAACCAGGTGGGAAGTGATTAAATTAGTGATTAGGAAACACCTGCACTGTTCTTGTGATAGTGAATGAGTCTCAGGAGATCTGATGGTTTTAAAATTGGGAGTTTCTCTGCACAAGCTCTCTCTTTGCCTGCTGCCATCCATGTAAGACATGACTTGCTCCTCCTTGCCTTCCACCATGATTGTGAGGCCTCCCCAGCCACGTGGAAATGTAAGTCCATTAAACATCTTTCTTTCATAAAATGCCCAGTCCTGGGTATGTCTTTATCAGCAGTGTGAAAACAAACTAATACAAATGGCTTCCCATTACCTTTGGGCCTGGGTCCATACTCCTTACCATGGCTGAACAGGAGTTTTTTAAGAATAACAGGTCCTGCCTATTTCTGCAGCTTTGTTTTTTCATACCCAACACTCTACTATAAGCCATTGTTTCATAGGTCAACTTCTTGTTGGCTCTGCCTGTTCCATTGTTACATGACCACATCACAGGATATATCTAGTATGGTGTCTGGCATAACAGACATTTCAAAGGATGTGTTGAGTTAATAAATACATAAATATTGGGTGAGAGAGTGTTAATATATTTTCTAGAAGCTACATGTATACTGATTGAAAAACAGTATAGTTAAGTCTAGAATCTAGTCTCCAAAATCTAGAGTATTTCAGAAGAGTCCAATTCCTGTTCCACAGCCTTGGATTAATTTCTTTACTTCTCTAAGCTTCAGTTTCCTCATGTGTTAAATGAGGATCATAGTATCTACATCAAGCCGATATTGTGGGCATTAAATAAGATAACTTAAGTATGGTATTTAGTATAATGTCTAGCATATAAATGTTTGATAAATGAAATCCAGCAACAATGGCAATGATGATCATGATACATTGCATCCAGACAGGTGTTCCACTTTCTGCCAAACTGTTACAGCGTATACATGTTCCAATATGCTTTGCAAGTTGCTATTAGTAATTTTTATAAAATGTCCCCTGTTGTCTGCAATAATGTAGGTGAAAATTTTATATTTCTTTGATGAATAGCTGTGGGGAAAAGAAAGAGAGATCAGACTGTTACTGTGTCTATATAGAAAGAAGTAGACATAAGAGACTCCATTTTGTTCCGTATTTGAGATGCTGTTAATCTGTAACCCTACCCCCAACCCTGTCCTTGCAAGAGACATGTGCTGTGGTGACTCAAGGTTTAATGGATTTGGGGCTGTGCAGGGTGTGCTTTGTTAAACAAGTGCCTGAAGGCAGTATGCTTGTGAAAAGTCATCACCATTCTCTTAATCTCAAGTATCCAGGGACACATACACTGCGGAAGGTCGGAAGGTCGCAGGGACCTCTGCCTAGGAAAGCTAGGTATTGTCCAAGTTTCTCCCCATGTGATAGTCTGAAATATGGCCTCGTGGGAAGGGAAAGACCTGATCGTCCCCCAGCCTGACACCCGTGAAGGGTCTGTGACTGAGGAGGATTAGTATAAGAGGAAAGAAGGCCTCTTAGCAGTTGAGATAGAGAAAGGCATCTGTCTCCTGCGCATCCCTGGGCAAGGGAACGTCTAGGTGTAAAACCCAAGATCCTATGTTCTGTTTACTGAGATGGGAGAAAACTGCCTTAGGGCTGAGGGTGGGACTTGCTAGCAGCAATGCTGCTCTATGTGCACTAAAAAGGTTTATGGAGATATCAAGGCACAGCACTTTTTCTTAAACTTATGTCACAGAGATCTTTATTCATATGTCTTACTGCTGACCTTCTCCCTACTACGATCCTATTATCCTGCCACTTCCCTTTTTCCAAGATGGTAAAGATAATGATCAATAAATACTGAGGGAACTCAGAGACCAGTGCTGGCGCGGGTCCTCTGTATGCTGAGTGCCTGTCCACTGGGCCCACTTTTTCTTTCTCTATACTTTGTCTCTGTGTCTCATTTCTTTTCTCAAATCTCTCGTTCCACCTAAGGAGAAACACCCACAGGTGTGGAGGGGCAGGCCACCCCTTCAAATAGCAATATACCTATTATTAAATACCCTTTTTTTGAGAGACAGAGAGAGAGAGTTTCACTCTGTTGATGAGGCTGGAGTGCAGTGGCATGATCTCAGCTCACTGCAACCTCTGCCTACCGGGCACAAGTGATTCTCCTGCCTCAGCCTCCTGAGTATCTGAGATTACAGGTGCCCGCCACCACACCCAGCTAATTTTTGTATTTTTAGCAGAGACGGGGTTTCACCCTGTTGGCCAGGATGGTCTCAAACTCCTGACCTCAAGTGATCTGCCCGACTTGGCCTCCCAAAGTGCTGGATTACAGGTGTGAGTCACCGCACTGAGCCTAGACATTCTTGTATTTGTACATTTTGGCTTTCTTTTAAAAAAATGTTTCAGTGGCATCATTCAGTGACATGCACATAACTTTTTTTTTCTTAAGTATTTCTTTGGATAAGTTTCCAGGAGTGGTATTATAGGAAATTTATCCATATTTTCATTACTTTTGATATGTATACCAGGTTGCTGCCTATAAAACATGGACTAAATATTTTAATTTTAGAGTCCCTCTCTACATCCTGATTCTTCTACTTGTTTTAACTAAAAATGCAAAATTTAATTACGTTTTTCTGTGTATTTGTTTTTCTTTTTCAAATTTTATTTTAGATTCAGAGGGTATATGTGCAGGTTCATTACATGGGTAAATTGCATGATACTGAAGTATGGGGTACAAATGATTCTGTCACCCAAGTACTGAGTATTGTACCCAATAGTTAGTTTTTCAATCTTTGCTCCCTCTCTCTCTCCCCCGAGAAGTCCCCAGTTTCTATTGTTGCCATTTGTATGTCCATGAGTACCTAATGGTTAGCTTCCACTTATAAGTGAGAATATGTGGTATTTGGTTTTCTTTTTTTCTTTCCTTATTTTTTTTTTGAGACTGAGTCTCGCTCTATCGCCCAGGCTGGAGTGCAGTGGCACAGTCTCGGCTCACTGCAACCTCCACCTCCCAGGTTCAAGCAATTCTCCTGCCTCAGCCTCCCAAGGAGCTGGGATTACAGGAGCCTGCCACCACGCCCAGTTAATTTTTGTATTTTTGGTAGAGACAGGGTTTTACCATATTGGCCAGGCTGGTCTCAAACTCCTGATCTCAAATGATCCGCCCACCTCAGCCTCCCAAAGTGCTGGGATTACAGGCGTGAGCCATCACAGCCGGCCAAAGGATGGTAAATATATATGGTATAGTAAACATACTCTAGAAGTATTCTTTTTTTCTAGCTATATGAAAGTGACAGTGTTTAACTTTGAGAATTAGTCAGGATTGCCTTTGTTGGTAAGTAACAGAGAAGACTGGAGGTGAGAAGCCTGGAATTGGTGTCGCAGCCACATAACATCACCATTGCCCTAGGTTCCCATCTCTTGGCTCGAGCATATTAATACATGGATTTCATTCTCATGATCAGCTCATGGTTCCAATGTGGCTGCTCTGCTCCCAGACTTAAGTCTTCCTTCCAGACAGGAAGAAGGAAAAAGTACAAATGCTTGAAAAAAGATAAAGGTATATGCCAATTGAGTCTGCCCTCTTTTACCAGAAAATAAAAGCTTTCTTGGAAGCCATATCTAATAATCTTCTGCTTACATTTCGTTGGCCAAAATGACCATATGGCTATCCCAGCTACTAGAAGAGTCTGAGGGAGGAAAAGAGTTTTAGTGGGGCACATTGCCACCATGAACAAAATTCGGTTTGTCCTAAAGAAAGAAGAGAATGGATATTAATTAAGCAACTTTCAGTACCTACCATGGATGTAAATATGTATGTGATTTTTCATTAATAATATGAAAAATTGCACATTTTATTTCTTTTAAATCCAAACTAAACTTACCAAATTCTCTGCCCTTCTACCACATATTAAAGCAAATCAAGCCGCATAACAAATGCAGCTGGGCTTCTCAAACTTATTTCTCTTTTCTTCAGGTTCTTTTTTCACCCTGGGGCACAGTATCACTCAGGAATTTGAAATCTGCAGTCATAGTAGTGTTTGACCAATAAAACTCAGTCAAAACACTGCTTTTAATTCTGAAAGCATTCCTGTGACATGTTTTCTTACATACCAAAGGAAGAAATCAAGCATTCTAGGATAGGTGTCCCTTTTTGTCTTTTAGTGCCTGCAGGGAAGATTGTCTTTCTCCATTGCCACGGCTGATATTATTAGTTAACTAGTTAACTGATTGGCTAATAGTTTCAATCTAGAAATCCCTGGGCTACTTCAGTTATTAAAATGTTCTCCTATGGCTCACGCTTGTAATCCCAGCACTTTGGGAGGCCGAGGTGGGTGGATCACAAGGTCAGGAGTTTGAGACCAGTCTGACCAACATGGTGAAACCCCGTCTCTACTAAAATTACAAAAAATTAGCCGGGCATAGTGGTGCATGCCTGTAATCCCAGCTACTCAGGAGGCTGAGGCAGGATAATTGCTTGAACCTAAGAGGCGGAGATTGCAGTGAGCAGAGATCACGCCGCTGCACGCCAGCCTGGATGATAGTGGGACTCTGTCTCAAAAAAAAAAAAAAACAAAAAAAAACAAAAAAAAACTCTCCCTGTGATTTTATGTATTTAAAACATATGATGCATTCCAAATCTACCCATTTATGCCGAGACCAGCTCAGTCGGGGAGACCCTAGCCCAGGCGCGCTAGAAGAATTAAAGACACACACACAGAAATATAGAGGTGTGAAGTGGGAAACCAGGGGTCTCGCAGCCTTCAGAGCTGAGAGCTTCGAACAGAGATTTACCCACACATTTATTGACAGCAAGCCAGTGATAAGCATTGTTTCTATAGATTATAGATTAACTAAAAGTATTCCTTATGGGAAACAAAGGGATGGGCCGAAATAAAGGGGTGGGCTCTGGATAGTTATCTGTAGCAGGAGCATGTCCAGGCACAGGTTGCTCATGCTATCGTTTGTGGTTTAAGAATGCTTTTAAGCAGTTTTCTGCCCTGGGCGGGCCAGGTGTTCCTTGCCCTCATTCCGGTAAACCCACAACCTTCCAGCGTGGGCGTCACAGCCATCACAAATATGTCACAGTGCTGCAGAAATTTTGTTTATGGCCAGTTTTGGGGCCAGTTTATGGCCAGATTTTGGGGGGGGGCCTGTTCCCAACACATTTATGTCTTACTGGAGGATCAAAGATGATGATGAATCTTTCTGAGGAAACGTGTCTTTTCCACGCACTAAATAAACATTACGAAAACTTGTAATTATGCCCTGGAAGTGGGGGGCGGGACTTGGAGAGCAATTACACTTAAATGATGTAAAAATGAAAAATGTGCTTTTCAAAAACCAACAGATTATAAAATTTTGCTTAGTATATACTAGAGGAAGTTTTTACAAGTTCTATTGCCAACTAAGAGTTTAATTCTTCCTTCCTGTCTGGGAAAATACGAGATCTAAGAAATTATTTAAACTTGAAAGTATAGGATATTTGGTATGTTTTAGGGCTTCAAAAGCAAAATCTATCCATATGGCATAGAATTTTGTCCACGTTTAAGGCAGTATGGAATTCTGGCTAAGGGAGTATGCTCTTGAGCCAACATGCTAGGATTACTATCTGTGTGACCAAGGGCAAATTGCTTAGCTTCTCTGTGTGCCTCAAGGCTCCTCTTAGGTAAACTGGGGGTAACAGTGTATACCTGGAAGGATGGTAAGAGAACTAAGTGAATTAATTTCCATAAAGAAGTCTGTAGAGTGCCTGGCAATTTGTTAGCTGTCAAAAATATCAGTTACGATTTTAGCTGTTAAGAATTCCTCTTCCCCAGTGCAACGAAAGAGCTCTTTTCTGGGTCATGTGTATTAGTAACCTCCAAAATCCAGGGTTGTGGCAAGCTTTTTCTACTTAAGATGGTTCCACTCCTCTTTAAACATAGAGGAAAAATGCAATGAGAACGAACTCTTAACATGTTTCCTTTGCTAATAACAAAGTAATAATTAAAGCAAGCATTGCAACAACAAAAACCAAAGCAATAATCCTTTTACTCTAAAAACCATTCAGGCAAAAGCCTCAAAGCGTATTTCAAAATATTGTGGTAAAAATTTTTTCAGCATATACTAATCTGATAAAAGCTCATTTTTTTAGTTGTTGTTCTTTGCCTGTAACAGGACCAGCTGCAGACAAAACCCCTCAGACACCGAGATAGTGAAGGGAGTGGCTTTAATCAGCTGGGAGCATTGGCAGGCTAGCGTCTTAAAATCCGAGCTCGTCAGATGCTCAACTTCTGTCCCTTTTAAGGGCTCACAACTCTAAAGGGGTCCACGTGAGGGGGTCATGATCGATTGAGCAAGCCAGGGGGTATGTGACAGGGGCTGCGAGCACCGGTGGTCAGAGTGAAACAGAACAGAATGGGAGGTTTCACAATGTCTTTCCATAGAATGTCTGGAATCTATAGCTAACAACAGTTGCTAGGTCAGAGGTCCAATTTTTACTACTAGGCTTAGGTCAGGCAGGCCCAGCCCTGGTTTTGGGTCTGGTTCTAGGTGCTGCACTACCTGTCTTTAGGTTCACTTCTCTTTCCTTTTCTGAGTATAAAACAATATGAGAGGATCTCTCTCTTCCCTCATTTGCCCCTGTGAGATTCTCACTTTTTATTAGTGGGAGTTCTCACTCTCATTTTCGCTACTTATGTCTTCTTGTGCAATATATTGATAGTGATTCATATAGTACACTTGTGCTGAAGCATTCTGGTGAACGAAGGTAGCGATGAGGCTTTTTATCATTTGAAGAAGTACACGTAACAAACAAGGGAGCAGTAAGCAGGTTCCTATTACTATTATAACCCTTATTATAAGAGTTTTTAAATCCTCCTAGTGCTGGGAACTGCCTTCTAAACATAGCTTCAGGATCGAATCCATGCTACACTTGTATGGGTACATGTGCCAGTTTTGGCATATTTCTAACTATGTCTTTAAATACTTGCCTTTGATTATCTATGTGAAGACAGTAATTAGTAAGGTTAAATTTCTTATAGACCTCTCTTTCAGCTGCTAGCAAGTAGTCGAGAGCCAATCTATTTTGATAGATAGCATTTCTTATCTGAGTTTCTTGCCGCATCAGAATAGTCAAGGCTTGACCAGTTTTATTAGCGATGATTTCTAAAACAGCTTGCAACTGTATGATTCGGCTGAGCATGTAAATGGGGGTCTGGTATCCCCATGAGCCGTCTTGTGTCTAAGTGGCAGGCCTATAGTATTGTATAATTTTCTTAGGGGGCTATTCATTATTTTTCAGTTTGTTTATAGCTATGCTTTTCTTTTTGCGGGAAGCATAGACAGGGAAGCCGAGGAGTTCACATGTTTTTTATGGGCAGTAGAAAGAAAGATGGTTTAATAGTGCCAATAACACAACTACCTGTCCACTGGTCAGGCAGCTTAGCGTAGGTTCTATGTCCACATATCCAGCATAGCCCAGTGGGGCCGTCTAGTCCCAGTGGGATTCTGGGTGGGCCTAAATGGTCTGCAATTTTGGAAATTTACTGAATATATTTTTATCTGTATGGTTTGAACTCCACCATGTATTTGTTTTTGTGGTACTATTATACAGTTTTTGTCCTAGGCAACTAAGTCATTCTATAGAATGAGTGAATTATTTCCTTTTTCTAGCTATGCAATATTGTCCAATAATTGAGACTTTTAGAACCTAGAAATGATCAGGGTGATTCTTTAGGGCCGGGAATTCATCAGGAACTGGGTCAGGAGGCACTAATTCTTGGGCTTCTTATGACCATTGATCTTCTATTATAGTTCTTTCACAAACATAACATTTAGAGACTGAGCTACATACTTTGAATAGAATAGCATTATACAAACAAGTTTCTTTTAGAGTCCTGGTACACTTATAATAACCATAAAATAATAGGACTGTAGCACTCTTTTGTCCTACCTCAGTGACTTGATGTGTATACTGGGAACAGTCCTCAATCTGAGGAAGGTCAGTTGAGGTCCTTACTGTACAAGTCCACATTTTAAGGAAAATGAGTCCCGAGATGAGTTTCCTCATGCTTCCGCTGTGCGTGGACCAGTCAGCTTCCGGGTGTGACTGGAGCAGGGCTTGTCATCTTTTTCAGAGTCACTTTGCAGGGGTTCGTGAAGCTGCTCCCATCCATGTACAGCTCCTAGTCTACTGATGTTTAAGGATGGTTTCAGAGGTTGGACCCACTAGAATAAACTGAGTCTAATACTTCTACACAGTTATGTTTAACTGGGCTCTCTGATACCAGGAGTAAGGTGGCCGGGTTTAGGGTGAGGCAAACTTTAATGGTTATGCAGGGATTTTCACAGAGCAAGCTTTGGTATCTAGTTAGCCTAGCACTCATTAGCTAATGATGTCCTTTGGTATTTATTAAAGTTACCACAGCATGGGGGGACTTTATGTTTACATTTGGCCTAAGAGTTAGCTTATCTGCTTCTTGTGCTAACAGGGCTGTTGCTGCCAGGCCCTTAGATATGGGGACCAGCCTTTGGAAGTGCTGTCTAGTTGTTTTGAGAGATAGGCCACTGGTCTTGGCCAGGGCCCTACAGTCTGGGTTAAAACTCCAACTGCCATTTTTTTTTTTGACACATAGAGTGTAAAAAGTTTTGTCAGGTCAGGTAGCCCCAGGGCTAGGGCCGACCTGAGTTTTTCTTTTAAGTCATGAAAAGCTTGTTGCTGTTGGTTGAAATAGATGTAGTTTATCTAATTTATATTTTTATTGACTGTCATCTACCAAAATACTGACTGAAATCCTGTAACTATTTGATTTCAAGCTTTAAATTGATCTGGTATTCCTTGCAGGGCTCCAATTGCATCTAAATAGATGTGAGAGTTGAAAGACCCATAAGGAGCTTCTCTCGATTTACTATGTCTTATTTTTTTCTTCCTCTGGTTGATGAAATGCCAAGGTGAAAGGGATAGCCAAATGGACTAAAGCACAAGTGCCACTCTAGTTATTCGGCAGAGTGCTCAGTAAAGGTCCACCACAATACCACCACACATCTGCTCAGGGATGAACAAGGGCTGACAGATTGATAAGCTCTTGAAAATTCTTAAGCTCACTGCATCCCTTCAGGTCTCCAAAGAATGCTAAGTTTCCTCCCTCTTGTGAGAGACACGAAGTGAACTTAGTGTTGGGACACGGACGCTGGATGGCCCTTGGGGGCTGACCTGCGGGGTGCTGGACTTTGGGATATAGCAGAGAGGGAGCTTGGCATGACTTATTACTCCAGGCTGTAGAATCCTGGAAAAGAGCTACCATGGAACCCATGCTTAGTCAACTGGAGGACCGTCTTAGTGCAAAGGGGACAATCTGGGCCTCTGGCCTGCCATGTGCACAAGCATAATAATTGCTTTTGTTTAACGTGCAGATGGAATATTTGATCCATTTCAACCAGGCATTTGCATCTTGATATGCTGTCTTTTTTTTTT
>NW_012099654.1:3799668-3801236 GCF_000951045.1 Mandrillus leucophaeus
AGACAAAACCCCTCAGACACCGAGATAGTGAAGGGAGTGGCTTTAATCAGCTGGGAGCATTGGCAGGCTAGCGTCTTAAAATCCGAGCTCGTCAGATGCTCAACTTCTGTCCCTTTTAAGGGCTCACAACTCTAAAGGGGTCCACGTGAGGGGGTCATGATCGATTGAGCAAGCCAGGGGGTATGTGACAGGGGCTGCGAGCACCGGTGGTCAGAGTGAAACAGAACAGAATGGGAGGTTTCACAATGTCTTTCCATAGAATGTCTGGAATCTATAGCTAACAACAGTTGCTAGGTCAGAGGTCCAATTTTTACTACTAGGCTTAGGTCAGGCAGGCCCAGCCCTGGTTTTGGGTCTGGTTCTAGGTGCTGCACTACCTGTCTTTAGGTTCACTTCTCTTTCCTTTTCTGAGTATAAAACAATATGAGAGGATCTCTCTCTTCCCTCATTTGCCCCTGTGAGATTCTCACTTTTTATTAGTGGGAGTTCTCACTCTCATTTTCGCTACTTATGTCTTCTTGTGCAATATATTGATAGTGATTCATATAGTACACTTGTGCTGAAGCATTCTGGTGAACGAAGGTAGCGATGAGGCTTTTTATCATTTGAAGAAGTACACGTAACAAACAAGGGAGCAGTAAGCAGGTTCCTATTACTATTATAACCCTTATTATAAGAGTTTTTAAATCCTCCTAGTGCTGGGAACTGCCTTCTAAACATAGCTTCAGGATCGAATCCATGCTACACTTGTATGGGTACATGTGCCAGTTTTGGCATATTTCTAACTATGTCTTTAAATACTTGCCTTTGATTATCTATGTGAAGACAGTAATTAGTAAGGTTAAATTTCTTATAGACCTCTCTTTCAGCTGCTAGCAAGTAGTCGAGAGCCAATCTATTTTGATAGATAGCATTTCTTATCTGAGTTTCTTGCCGCATCAGAATAGTCAAGGCTTGACCAGTTTTATTAGCGATGATTTCTAAAACAGCTTGCAACTGTATGATTCGGCTGAGCATGTAAATGGGGGTCTGGTATCCCCATGAGCCGTCTTGTGTCTAAGTGGCAGGCCTATAGTATTGTATAATTTTCTTAGGGGGCTATTCATTATTTTTCAGTTTGTTTATAGCTATGCTTTTCTTTTTGCGGGAAGCATAGACAGGGAAGCCGAGGAGTTCACATGTTTTTTATGGGCAGTAGAAAGAAAGATGGTTTAATAGTGCCAATAACACAACTACCTGTCCACTGGTCAGGCAGCTTAGCGTAGGTTCTATGTCCACATATCCAGCATAGCCCAGTGGGGCCGTCTAGTCCCAGTGGGATTCTGGGTGGGCCTAAATGGTCTGCAATTTTGGAAATTTACTGAATATATTTTTATCTGTATGGTTTGAACTCCACCATGTATTTGTTTTTGTGGTACTATTATACAGTTTTTGTCCTAGGCAACTAAGTCATTCTATAGAATGAGTGAATTATTTCCTTTTTCTAGCTATGCAATATTGTCCAATAATTGAGACTTTTAGAACCTAGAAATGATCAGGGTGATTCTTTAGGGCCGGGAATTCATCAG
>NW_012099654.1:3803496-3808331 GCF_000951045.1 Mandrillus leucophaeus
CTAGGGTACATGTGCACAACGTGCAGGTTTGTTACATATGTATACATGTGCCATGATGGTGTGCTGCACCCATTAACTCGTCATTTACATTAGGTATATCTCCTAATTCTATCCCTCGCCCATCCCTTCTCCTCACAATAGGCTCCGGTATGCTGTCTTAATTACCAAACTTTGTTTTAAGTTTTTAACTTCTATGATCCTCTAGTAAAATGAAAGTTTCCTTTAGCACCTATTTTTATTAGTTTTTAGACCAAAGAAAGTTAAACATCATTTTATATTTAATAATGCTTCTTGTATGATTTTTATACTAGATAAGCTAAATTTTACCTTTATATTAGTGTGTTATTAATGTTAAACTTAATTTTAGTAAAACCTTATAGACATATTTATCTAATTTTTAATGTTTGACCATAAGGTAAGATTTTATAGACTCTTTTTAACCTTTTATAATTTTTGTTAAAGAGCAGGTTGGTGCTTTAAGAAAAACCTGTTGCGTTTTTACTTTAATGTCCAGTTCACAGAAAAACTGGATGATACCTTTTTAACTTCAGCTAATATGCTTACACATAGAATTTTCCTTACAATTAACCTTTTAAAACTTGCTTAAACTTTCAAAACAATAATTTTTTTTAACCTTTTAGTGTAGGTAAAAATCCATATTCTTATCCCTCCTTATAATCTTTTTACCAAAGGTATATTTTACTTTTCTTACACACCTTGCACATAAACTGTTTCTTCAATAGTACTCAGGAGACCTTATTACTTTTAAATTATACAACATTTTTTGCATAAATTTTTTTATGACTTTTTTTCTTTCACGACTTTTGCAGACAATTCTTCAACATGTCTCAACTTTCTGACTTATTACAAACATTTTTTTCTTTAAACAACCAGTTAATTTATTTCAGGACAAGAATTTACCATATAACACTCTTATTACATAAGTTCTGCCTCTCCCCCCTTTTTTTTCCTTTTTTTTCCTTTT
Source organism: Mandrillus leucophaeus (assembly GCF_000951045.1). NCBI lineage: Eukaryota > Metazoa > Chordata > Mammalia > Primates > Cercopithecidae > Mandrillus > Mandrillus leucophaeus. The sequence goes on from NW_012099654.1 coordinate 3,804,482, forward strand.
TTTTCCTTTTTTTGTTTTTGAAGACAACCATTGCCTTTTTTTTTTTTAATAAAGCGAACTTTCTTTATATCTGTGGACTAGACTGTCTAAGGCCACAAGATTAGAAGTTACTGTAATACATGTTACACTGTTAACTTTTAGCAAACTTTACTTTGTTGAAAACCTTGTAAGTTTGGTATTTCAATTATCCTTTCTTATTAATAAGACGTTGTTTAATCTAAATTAACTTAGAATTGGTATAGACGGCTTTTAAAGGAATAGGGTACACTGTTTTTTTCTTAACTATTTGTATATTTCTTTCTTTCTCTTTTTCTTTCTCTCTTTGACTTTCTGTCTCTCTCTCTCTGACTTTCCTTTTGCCTTTGTCTCTTTCTCTTTCTGCCTCTCTGTCTCTCTCTCTCTTTTCTTGACTCCTTCTTTGTCTCTCTGTCTCTTCCTCTCTGTCTTTTCCTCTCTCTCTCTCTGCTGGTCTTTCCTTGCCTCTGCCAGCTGCTTATGCTGCTGTTCTCTTAACTACTGCGGCGGGGAAGGGGGTCTAAAATCAGCTGTAACTGTCTATGTACAGAAACTTGTCTGGGTGCTTTGGCTTACAGGTTACCTTGTGCCATACCTTTGAAACAAGGGACCGGTCTAGGCTTCCTTCTGATGGTCAACCCACCTCTCATGCTGGCCAGTCTATTTCACACGAAGTTCTAAGTTTTCCTGGTGTCATAGTAACACCGTAATCTTCCTTAAATCCTTTCTTGAAATTTTTCAACATAGTTCCTAGTGGGGTGGGCTTACTTTGTGCCTGACCCATGTCTCCTTGAGACAAAACACCCCCCACACACACACTACAAAACACAGAATGGGTAAAAAGGGCACACACACTGTTACAGTTTACATCAAACCAGAATCAAAACCAAAATCAGAGTATCAAGAAATCCAAGCCAGGTCAAAACCAAAACCAAAGTATCAAGCAACCCAAGTCAAGTCAAAAACAAAAACCAAAGTGCTGGTAAAGGCACACCGTGGGTGATCAGGCCACGCTTCCACTCAAACGGAGTAGGCAAGTTCCCAAGACCAGTCCTGTCAAGCAATTCAAACCAAGTCAAAACCAAAACCAAAGTGCTGATAAAGGCACGCCATGGGTGATCAGGCCACGCTTCCACTCGAGTGGGCAAGTTCCAAAGACCAGTCCTGTCAAACAATTCAAACCAAGTCAAAACCAAAACCAAAATGCCGATAAAGGCACGCCATGGTTGATCAGGCCACACTTCCACTCAAATGGAGTGGGCAAGTTCCAAAGACTAGTCTTACCAAGTTTTAGATGTCCAGACTCCAAGTGCCAGTTCCTTCCCGGTGTTCAGCCACTGCATTGATCCTCCATGGGGGCCTGCCACACACTGCTCTGGCGAGGCGTCCCACCGGGGCAAATGCCTACCTGGGAGCGCTCTCAGGATCTGCGTCGCTCCGGCTGGTTGGAGTCCCCAGCAGGGATGTTCCACAGGGCAGGCTAAAGCTGCCTAAGGAGCTGCCTTGACCATCCGTTAATCACCTCGATTCCCAGTCAGGGAACCAAGAAATGTAGCGAGATGAGCCGCAGACAAAACCCTTCAGACACCGATAGTGAAGGGAGTGGCTTTAATCAGCTGGGAGCATCGGCAGGCTAGCGTCTTAAAATCCGAGCTTGTCAGGTGCTCAACTTCTGTCCCTTTTAAGGGCTCACAACTCTAAGGGGGTCTGCGAGAGAGGGTCGTGATCGATTGAGCAAGCCAGGGGGTACATCACGGAGGATGCGAGCACCAGTGGTCAGAGTGAAAGAGAACAGAACGGGAGGTTTCACAATGTCTTTCCATACAATGTATGGAATCTATAGGTAACAACAGTTGTTAGGTCAGGGGTCGAATTTTAACTACTAGGCTTAGGTCAGGCAGGCCGAGGCCTGGTTTTGGGTCTGGTTCCTAGGTGCCAGGCTACCTGCCTTTAGTTTCTCTTGTCTTTCCTTTTCTGAGTATAAAACAATATAAAACAATATGAGAGGGTCTCTCTCTTCCCTCATGCCCACTAACATAAGCAAAACTTATCTCAGCCAAAGAGAGAAGTCAATGGTGATTTAAAAAGAAAAAAACAAAAACTCTCAAAAACAGTGTCATGTTGCAAGTAGGGAAAAGAGAATCAGGCTGGGCGTGGTGGCTCACACCTGTAATCCTAGCACTTTGGTAGGCCTAGGCAGGCAGATCACTTGAGCTCAGGAGTTCAGGACCAGCCTGGGAAGCATGGCGAAACTCCGTCTCTACAAAATTTAGTGGTATGCGTTGGTGTGCACCTGTAGTCCCAGCTACTCCGGAGGCTGACGCCAGAGAATAGCTTGAGCTTGGGAGGCAGAGGTTGCAGAAATTGCAGGTTGTAGAGGTGGAAGTTGTAGAGACCGCGCCATTGCATTCTAGCCTGCCTAGGCTGTGGGAGTGAAACCCTGTCTGAAATTTAAAAAAAAAAAAAATTGGACTTTTTTTTTTCATAGGGCTGGGTGAATGTAGTCCTGTCTCCTACCAGAGTAGCCAGACATTTGGGAGCCAGGCCTCCCTGATTCAGGCACAAATACCCGCACACTTCTTAGACAATAGCTAAGAGTTAATCATACCCAGGCATTTCAAATATTATAAACAAGTTGTACTGGTTAGCTTTACAGTAAGGCCTGAGGCTTCAACATCTGTAGGGTATAGTCTGGTAGCCAAAAAAAGCTTCCCCAAATGGCAATTGTTTGGGATTACCCTGGGGACTCCTACTTACATATAGCTCTAGAAATGTAAATACAAGTCATATAATTTCATCCATCACTGGCTATAGGTAGAACCCAACTATCCAAAATTTCTGCTCTATTAAATCTAATTCATTATGTTTCATTAAAATGGTAAATGATGTGTAATAGTCAAGATTTTGGCTAATTAAATATTATACAAATGAAACAATAGATTCTTACATGGCAGAAAAGCCTATTTTTTTTTTTTTAAAATCAGGGTCAAATATATCTGTATCAACAAGTATTCTTTGAAGTATTTTTTGATCTTGCTAATTTTGCTAATCATTAGGAAATTCGTGAAAGTTGGTATTGTGATTGTTAAATATTTCCCAGGAATGAAAGAAGCAATTTCCCACTTTTCTGGATGAGCTGAACATAATGCTACGGTTCTTGCATAATGAGTAAAAGAAAGTCTTGACATTAATACATACAATATTGTTTCTCAATACATTTATTAAATACATTAGACTACAATATGCATTACCTTAAAGTCAATATATCATGTTTTAAATGCAGGAGGGCTAATTTTTTCAGTAGGAATGTGTAATTAGCAAAGGCGCAAGAGGCCATATGACAGTAGAATAGCGCTGGCAGAGGCAGGGGAGGAAAGCCGGATGGAACCCTGCTATCTTTCTGGGTCAGGGTTAGTCTGTACCGGTTAAACGGTGAAAGAGAAAAGGTCAGCGCAGGAATTTGGTATTTTCCTGACATCTCCAGATGCAAGTCCGGACTCTAGGACTTCTCTAGACTGTGAAAGCAGACCACGATTCTTCCTTGCAGGCACCTAAGTGGCAGTAGGTTTAGGATGAAGGTGGCGGGGCGGAGGCCGGCGGTCCCCGCCCGTGCCCTCTGCACCCCTGTCCCGAGGTCGGGATGGCCGCGCCCACTCTGGGTAAATTTCAGGAGGGCCTGCGCGGGGCTGGAGAGCTCCGCCGGGATAAGCGAACAGAATCCTGAGAAGGTCGGCATTAAAGGAATACGCAAAATCAGCGTTGTAGCCCCCGCGGCTTAACCGCATCTATTTTTATATCTAAGCCAAGGTGACTCTTTAATACCAGGCCATCGCCC
>NW_012099654.1:3809062-3816346 GCF_000951045.1 Mandrillus leucophaeus
CAGGTGCGCTGGCCTCCGCCTCGGCGCCACCATTTTGTGTGAGGGAATGCTGGTCTTCTCCCCTCGCCTCCGCCGCGGGCCAGTTCGCAGCTGCGGCTGGCCGCCCCCTCCCCTCGTCCTCTCCCCACCTCGATGCTTGGCGTGCGCGCTGATTGCTTTGGCTTGGGGAGACGCGGACTCGGGGAGGTGTGGAACTTCAGCGTTTAGACTCGGTTCACGCGACCAGGTGGCCTCCAGAGATGCTCTGACCGTCTTCCCTTACCTGTAACTACTTTTGGAATAGATACTGTATGATTCTCTCTCCTCTAGAATGCAGGTCGTTGCAGTTTTGTCCTAATTGTGTTCTCAGCTCTCCATTATGCCATTTTTCAAGAGGCCTTTGCCTTAGGAGGTAAAGCCTTGAACCCTGGGTGGTTTATGGCTCGGGGGTCTGGATTACACTGACTCCCATGACTGTCCTTGGGGAGAAAGGATGAAGCATTTCACTGGCTTTTTAGCGTCTGGGAAGCGGCGTGGGTATCGTGTCGGGGTGGATTCGAAAATAACCACCTGATGCAGGTCACCTTTCCCCGCTGGGAGAGCAGTTCTTAACGTAAATTAAAACGGTGTGTACGGATTTTTTGTGGAGTTGGAACTGGAGGGACATATTTCTAAAAAATTTCCAGAAGGGAAAGTTTTCATTGTGATTCTCAGAGAACTGTGACACAGTTTGTCATTTTCAAGGTTCCTGAGAATTTGGGAAATATTTTAATTCGTTGGCTCCTCGCGAATTACTCTACTTACGAACTGAGCAGATTATACCCAAGCCATTTGTATTTTGTCATTGCATCACAGACAGGGATTACAATCGGGAATGCTGGCTGTTGCATAATGAACACATTTGGGCCCTGGAGGGAATTCACCGAAGTGGATCTGGGTTTGGTGTGCCATGCGATTTTATTTTTTACACAGGATGTACAGATAATCTTTGCAAACTACGTCCCTTATCCTACTATGAAGTGTTGACAAGAGGAAAGATTTTTAGTGACTAGTATGGACCAGACTAAATTTTTTAGTATTTTAGTTTTGCTTGTTTTGGAGGAAAGGCAAGGAATGAGATGGCGAGAGGCACCTGGGAAAAGTCCGTTTGTCCTAACACTCGAAGCGCAAACAAAGATAAAACATGATCGTCATAGTGGACTTTTCTCCTTAAATTAATGATGAGGATCTGTTTGGGGAACTTAGAAATAGCTTACGTGAATAGCAACGTTGACCTTCCACATGAGTGACCATAAATTAAGATGTCTTACCTGTGGATTTTAGGTTCTAAAAGGCTTCAAATTAGTCTGACCTTTGAGATAGTATTCAAGTCATTACAAATGCTATCATTTATTTAATAAAGATGGAATATATATCCAACAAAGGATTTTGATTTGGAGAAAACTAATTAAGTGCTTTTGAGGAAAGATTTCCATGTCACCCTCCTTATTAAATTAAACTTTTCATTTTCTGTTTTGTTGAAAACTCCCACTAATTTTGTCTTCAAACAAGTGATTCCATATCGTTTACCATCTCTGGCAGAAATATCATGCTTCCCATTAAAGCTATGTTTGTTCTATAGGGAGAATTATGGAGACAAGAAGAACCTTAGACATTTAGAGATGAGTCTTGGTTTAGGGAATTTAAGTAAGCAAAGCTTGCCTGCTAGGGATTGCGGGTGACCTGTCTGGACCTATCCTAGGCCTATGGGGGATGAGATTTTTTTTTTTTTTCTAGCAAATAACAGCGCTGAGTCAAACACAACTCTTACACTTTTACATTGATTCTGTTATATTACAAGTCAGAGAAGTTCACTGAATTGGTAAGATTGTATTTAATTGACTCCAGTTTGGAAGTGATCTTGGTGTGCTTTTGTCTTTGAAGTTGCTTGAGATTTTGAACATTATTTTACCAATGGTTGAGAAATTGAAAACAAAAACCTAATATTTTTCTCTATTAGCTCCTGCCTAAATACTCCGTTTTAAGCCTTAAGCATATTATGTTCAGTCGTCTGCCTAAAAATTCAGTAAGATTTACTTTTTAAAGGTAAGTACAACATAAGAGAGTTGAGTATTCATGTAGAGGTTCCAACAGTATCTGTCTAGCTCACGCCTGTAATCCCAGCACTTTGGGAGGCCGAGGCGGGTGGATCACGAGGTCAGGAGATCGAGACCATCCTGGCTAATAGGGTGAAACCCCGTCTCTACTAAAAATACAAAAAATTAGCCGGGCGTGGTGGTGCGCGCCTGTAGTCCCAGCTACTCGGGAGGCTGAGGCAGGAGAATGGCGTGAACCCGGAAGGCGGAGCTTGCTGTGAACCGAGATCGCGCCACTGCACTCCAGCCTGGGCGACAAAGCGAGACTCCGTCTCAAAAAAAAAAAAAAACAAAAAAACCCAAAAAACACAGTATCTGTCAAGGATTCTGTATAAAGGATTGTTGGTTGGGTAGGAAGTTAAAACTTGTATGTTCCTTCCCCTGAGATTTTGTGATTCTAAGTGGAAAAAAGGAATTGTGTGATTATCGTATTTAAGATGATAGTCTCCTCCCATGCCATTATTTTTTGTATATTTAGCCCTGAAATTTAAGTTCTAAATTTGGTATGCCTCAGCGGTAGTAGGAATATTTCACAATTGTTTCAGTGATAACAATAAAATCACCAAGGTAGAATTATTAAGGGAAAAGTGTGATGATTTAAAGATAGTGAAGGAAAAACTAGTAATTTATCAGATATCCTAGAATACTTATTAGACTCTTGGAGTTTTAGAGTTGGTATATGATACCTTAACGTTTACGTGCTCTGTATAGGGGACTACTCATCTATGCTAGCCTGTTTTTTAGGCTAGAATTGTGACTTGCCTAGATTCCTTCCACCCCCACATGTGTTTTTTTTTTTTTTAAGAATACAGTTTTGGTTACTAATTGTTCCAGTGAAATGCTAGTTTTAGGCTAAACAAAGGTAGATTTCATTTATTCCACAAACATTGAGTGTCTGTTGTGTGTTGTAGGGCACAAACAGGCCCTACTGTCATGGAGTCTATAGTTTAGTGAAGTATTGTGGATTACAATGTTAACAATTCCTTAAGGTCTAACTATACAAAGGTTTTTGAAAATACAAGTTGGGAACAAATTTAGCAAATTGCATATTTCAAAAAGTGCCAAGTTGAATGTTGTCACACTTTATTTGTAACTTCTCAGGTATAGAATTAGTTTAATTTGGAAAATTCATTCCAGTAGTTCTTGTAATGTGTACTGTTAGGCTGGGTACAAAAACATGAATGTGCAAAGTAATCTAGAAATTCAGTGTTAAAGATGAGACAAACATTAAGGAGATAATCCTGTCCTGTGAGTGAACTGAACAAAGTAATATGGGGCTTGCAGAGGAGGGCTGCATTAATTCTGTCTGACTGACTGTGGAAGGGCTTTACAGAGGCGGTGACGGTTGAACTGGGTCTTGAACAATGGATGAGTGAGAACTTGTCAGAAGTTTTTGGGGATGTAGGATACGATGAGAGACAGTCCCAGCAAATGCTAAAGCGTAGAGTTATAACCGGTCCTGTTCTGAAAACAGGGAAGTCAGTTGATGTGGCCCAGGTCCCGTGGTCGTTGGGGCCTGATTGTGAATGGATGTGTATGAGTTTTGCTCCATGGTGATGGGGAACCAATAATGGGTTTTCGAAGAAAGGAATGAACAGAATGGGGTTCTCTCTCTCTCTTTTTAGGAAGATCATTCCAATAGCAGTTTAAACACTGGATTGGAGTGGAGAAAAGATACGAGCCTTTATGATAACCTTGGCAAAGCCTTGAAGCAAAGCTGTGGCTGTGGAGGTGACAGAGGAGGGGCTAGAGTTGAGACACATCTGCTGAAGTAGAAAGGCAGTATTTGAGGTCGAAGGAGATGTGCTTCGGTGTCACACAGACTGGATTTAAGTCAGGGCACCAGGACTCTGCTGCCATGGTTGTGTAAATGAGGGATAGTTACTTAGGCTTGGCTTCTTTAGCTGTAAAATGAGTATGAGACATACTTTGCAAGCTTATTGAAATGGCCAGAAGTAGTGTATAAAGCTCATTGACTGACATGTGATATGCGCATAATGATAGTATCACCCAATTTTGTTAATGATGACAATGAAGAGTTGTGTTAAGGGAAAAGAATGACTGAGTGGAGGATGACTTCAACAGGTTTTAGCATACAACTGGGTAGGTGGTTGCTTTGTTAATATAGAATGTGAGGAGAGGAAGAAGAGAGGATTGTAGAGGGAGAGAAGGTAACATTTTTTTTCTTTTGGAAGATGGAGTCCCTTTTTTTGTTTTTTGTTTTTTTTTTCTTTTTTTGGAAGATGGAGTCTCGCTCTGTTGCCCAGGTTAGAGTGCAGTGGTGCAATCTTGGCTCACTGCAACTTCTGTCTCCTAGGTTCAAGTGATTCTCCTTCCTCAGCCTCCTAAGTAGCTGGGATTACAGGTGTCCACCACCATGCCTGGCTGATTTTTGTATTTTTAGTAGAAACAGCATTTTACCATGTTGTCCAGGCTGGTCTTGAACTCCTGACCTCAAGTGATCTGCCAGCCTTGGCCTCCCAAAGTGCTGGGAGCCACCATGCCTGGTCAACTTTGGATATACTTTATTTAGGTTTGGGTTTCCTGAGGGAGAATCCAGGTAGAGGTGTTGCGTGAACTGTTGCAAATATGAATCAGAGATCTAGGCAGATGATAGATAGTCGGGAGCTACCAGTGTATACATTTGGTAAATGGAGCCTCTAGATGGGATAAGATTTCTAAGTAAGAGCAAGTGGAATAACTGAGGCTTGTAGTTAGGTGAAATATTGTGAATTAAAATGTTAAAAGGTTCCTTAAGTCCAGATGCACACAATTTTTGAAAATATGAATTGGGAACAAATCCATTTATTAGACTGTTTTTATTTTTGAAATGGAGCCTCACTCTGTCACCTAGGATGGAGTGAGTGGTACAATCTTGGCTCACCATAACCTCTGCCTCCGGGTTCAAGTGATTTTTAGTAGAGACGGGGTTTCACCCTGTTAGCCAGGATGGTCTCGATTTCCTGACCTCGTGATCCGCCCGCCTCGGCCTCCCAAAGTGCTGGGATTACAGGTGTGAGCCACTGGCCCTCGGCCTTATTTAGAAATCTTATTCTGTCTAGTGGTTCCATTTACCAAATATATACACTGGTAGCTCCCATATCTGTATTATCTGCCTAGATCCCTCTCCAGAAGGTCGGATTGTCCTGAGTGTCAAGGAAAGACAGAAACTTTTAAGTGACAGAAGGTGGTCAGTTTGGTGTAGTCTGTCATAAGGTCAAGAGAAGTAAGAATGAAAATAATCAGTTGAATTTGGAACTTGGAGGGTTATTGTAGATCTTATGAGTAGTAGCATTAATATAGTGATAAGGACAGAAGCCAATTTATTAATTCATAGAAGTGGAGAAAAAGTCAGTGAGTTTGACTTACTGTTATACAATGAAAGATAAAGTACTAAACCATACTAATAAAAGAATTTTGTAGTCTGAAAGCTTTTATACATGTATACCAGTGCTTTCAAGTTTGGATTGACTTGTGATGTACCTAATTAATTTATTCTGAGACTTCCATCAACAGTAGTTGCTACTCAGTGCAGTTCTACAGTTTAAGCCCATAGGCATAGGTTTGAATCCTGACTTTGCTGTTTCTAGCTGCCTGACTTTTATTAAGATACCGAATCCCTCCTGGCCTCAGGTTCCTCATCTGTAAGAGTGGTTATTACAGAATTCATCTCAAAATGTTGTTGACAGAATTACCTAAATGTGCTAATGTATTAATGGTGAGCTACTAATATTATTATCAGCGGAATTAGGATAGCTTTTAGTGTCTACTTCAGTGATCCTCATCTTCTTATCTTTTCTCCCTTTTATTATCTCTCTACACCCACCCCATGTACCACGTATGACACTTCGTTGAGGTTCTCTTCTTTTCTAATAGTGATGGGGTCTCGCTTTGTTGCCCAGGCTGGTCTTGATCTCCTGGCCTTAAGCAGTCCTTTCACCTCAGCTTCCCAAAGTGCTGGGATTATAGGCATGAGCTACCATGCTCAGCTGAGGTACATTTCAAAGCAGTAATTTACTTCCTTATTTTAAAAAAATCGTGATGTATCTGTCTCTCATCAATCAGAACTTTTGATTTATGTGAGATATAACCACAAGTTGAGTTGATAGAAATGTTAAAAATTAAGAAAACCTTCATTTTTTGTTAGTTTGTGTATTAATGTGAAGGAGATGTATGTTTTTTGGTTTTTGTTTTTTTGAGATGGAGTCTTGCTCTGTCGCCCAGGCTGGAGTGCAATGGCGCGATCTCAGCTCACTGTACCCTCCGCCTCCCAGGTTCAAGCAATTCTCCTGCCTCAGCCTCTTGAGTAGCTGAGACTACAGGCATGTGCTACCGTGCCTGGCTAATTTTTTATGTTTTTAGTAGAGACGGGTTTTGCCATGTTGGCCAGGCCGATCTCGAACTCCTGTTCTCAGATGATCCACATGCCTCGGCCTCCCAAAGTGTTGGGATTACAGGTGTGAGCCACCATGTCCAGCCTTGTTTTGTTTTTAAAAACTGAAAATAATTCATGTTAGCCCCCTCTATAGTTTTTATGGGTCCCAAACTAAGAGGCTGTCTTCTAATTTTAGATATGGTACTGTTCTCTATTAATTATTTATACTCATGAGTGGAAAATATAGCTAAAGTTAGCAAAAAAGTACCCCAATTTTGTTTTACTTTTTAATTTTTCAACTTTTATTTTAGGTTCAGGAGTACATGTGTAGATTTGTTAAATGGGTGAATTGCATGTTGCTGGGGTTTGGTGTACAAAATGATTAGTCACTGAGGTAGTGTGCATAGTACCTGATAGGTAGCTTTTTGGCCCTTACACTCCTCCCACCCTCTACGTTCAAGTAAGCCCTGGTGTCTGTCGTTCCCTTCGTCGTGTTCATGTGTGCTCAGTGTTTAGCTCCCATTTATAAGTGAGAACATGTGGTATTTGGTTTCTCTTCCTTTGTTAATTCCTTTAGGATAATAGCCTCCATCTGCATGCATCCATGTTGCAGCAAAGGACATGATGTTTCTGTTTATTTGTTTGTTTGTATTTTTGAGACAGAGTCTCGCACTGTCACCCAGGCTGGAGTACAGTGGCGCGATCTGGGCTCACTGCAACCTCTGCCTCCCAGCTTCAAGCGATTCTCCTACCTCAGCCTCCCAAGTAGCTGAGATTACAGGTGCCTGCCACCAA
>NW_012099654.1:3816745-3825932 GCF_000951045.1 Mandrillus leucophaeus
AGAATACTAATTTTTTTGTATCTGAGTAGCGTCCATGGATGGAAAAAAATGGCATACTGGCTTGGATAGACTCAAGGGAAGTTCTTGTGCCTGTGACAGTACTTACAATGGGCACAGAGAAGTTTCTCCTGTCTCTAGCTGGAAACATACCAAGTGTAACTAACAGTATTCTTTGACTAGTTTGTTGGCTGGTCATGTTTTCATGTACTGTAATTAATTCATTTTTGGGTAGAATTCATTGTTGGAAAGTCCCAGTTCTTTTACCCTTTAAAGATATGCAAAATAAGTCTAAACTTCTAAACTTTTCATCAGCATGTTGATTCTTCAAATATTTTATGCGTAGATTTTTTTTTTTTTTTTTTTTTGAGACAAGGTCTGGCTCTATCACCCAGGCTGGAGTGCAGTGGTGCAGTCTAGTCTTGACTCACTGCAGCCTCTACCTCCCTACAACCTCTGCCTCCCGGGCTCAAGCCATTCTCTCTCAGCCCCCTGAGTAACTAGGACTACAGGTGCATGCCACCACGGCCAATAATTTTTTGTAGAAATGGCGTTTTGCCATGTTGCCCAGGCTGGTCTTGAACTTGTGAGCTCATTGGCTCTGCCCACCTTGGCTTCCCAAAGTGTTAGGATTACAGGTGTGAGCCACTATGCCCGGCCAAGGGTAGCTTTCTTTCCTCCCTTCCGCAGTGGGAATTTTTTAGCCCAATTTCAGTTCCTCATCTGGTGTACTATGGTTTCGAGATCTTTTGCCCTCTTGGCCTTCTCCGTTGGAGGCATTCCAGTTTTGCAGTGTGATTTTTTTTTTTTTTTTTTTGAGGTAGAGTCTTACTCTGTTGCCCAGGCTTGAGTTCTGTGGCGCCATCTCGGCTCACTGCAACCCTTGCCTCCAGGGTTCAAGTGATTCTCCTGCCTCAGTTTCCCCAGTAGCTGGGATTACAGGCACGTGCCACCATGCCAGGCTAATTTTTTTTTTTTTTTTTTGAGACGGAGTCTCGCTCTATCACCAAGACTGAAGTGCAGTGGTGCAATCTCAGCTCACTGCACACTCCGCCTCCCAGGTTCATGCCATTCTCCTGCCTCAGCCTCCCAAGTATCTGGAATTACAGGCGTCCGCCATCACACCTGGCTAATTTTTTTTTTTTTTTGTATTTTTAGTAGAGACGGGGTTTTACCATGTTAGCCAGGATGGTCTTGATCTCCCAAAGTGCTGGGATTACAGGCATGAGCCACCACGCCTGGCCCTTTTTTTCCTTAAGATGTGCCCCTTGGGAGGGAATAAAACACTGCAGATACTGTCTGATCCATGAAAAATGGAATATTTTTCCATCCCTGGATGGAAAATTTATTTCATCTTTAAAAAAAACCTTGGTTATGGTTTATATTTAATCTAGTATCATCTAAATCTCAAGGTCTTCTTATTTGTCTCTGTCCTGCAATGAATAATTAAAAAACTATAGTGCAATGTAGTGAATTTTATTTTTCCCCTAGCTCTATTTTGGAGTAACTCATTGAAGAAATATTTGGACAAATAAAATAAAATACCTAGGAATAAACTTAACCAAGGAAGTAAAAGATCTCTACAATGAAAACTGTAAAACATTGATGCAAGAAATTGAAGAGGACATAAAAGATGGAAAGATATTGCATGTCCATATATTAGAAGAATCAATATTGTTGAAATGTTCATATTACCCAAAGCAATCTACAGATTCAGTGCAATTTCTATCAAAATACCAATGACATTCTTCACAGAAATAGAAAAAAAAAATCCTAAAATGTATGTGGAACCACAAAAGACCCAGAATAGCCAAACCTATCCTAAGTAAAAAGAACACAACTGAAGAAATCATATTATCTGACCTCAAATTATACTACAGAGCTGTAGTAATCAAAACAGCATGGTACCAGCGTAAAAACAGACATGTAGATCAATGGAACAGAATAGAGAACCCAGAAATAAATCTCTATACATCTACAGTGAACTCATTTTTGATAAAGGTAACAAGAACATATATTGGGGAAAGGAAAATCTCTTCAATAAATGGTGCTGGGAATACTGGATATCCATATGCAGAAGAATGAAACTAGACCTGTATCTCTTGCCATATACAAAAACCAAATCAAGAAGGACTAAAAACTGAATCTAAGATCTCAAACTATGAAACTGTTAACATAAAACATTGGGAAAACTCTCCAGGGCATAGGAGTGGGCAAAGATTACATGAGCAGTACTCCACAAGACAGGCAACCAAAGCAGAAATGGATAAGTGGGATCATGTCAAGTTAAAAAGCTTCTGCATAGCAAAGGAAACAACAAGGTGAAGAGACAACCCACAGAATGGGAGAAAATATCTGCAAACTGTCTTATCTGACAGGGAATTAATAACCGGAATATATAAGGAACTCAAGACAACTCAGTAGTTGAAAACACATAATATTCTGATTAAAAAATGAGCCAAAGATCTGAGTAGATATTTCCTAAAAAAAAGACATACAAATGGCAAACTGGTATATGAAAAGGTACTCAACATCATTGATCATCAGCAGAATGGAAATCAAAACTACAATGAGTCCAGGCACCGTGGCTTATGCCTACAGGGTGGCTGAGGTGGACAGATTGCTTGAGCTCAGGAATTCAAGACCAGCCTGGGCAACATGGTGAAACCCCATCTCTACAAAAACTACCAAAAAATTAGCTGAATGTGGTGGTGCATACCTGTGGTCCCAGCTACTTGGAAGGTTGAGGTAGGAGGATCTCTTGGGCCTAGGAGATTGAGGCTGCAGTGAGCAGGGATTGCATCACCACATTCCAGCCTGGACAACAGAGTAGACCCTGTCTCAAAAACAAAAGCAAAAACCAACAAAAAACAAACTACAGGGAGATATCTCACCCCAGTTAAAATGGCTTTCATCCAAAAGACAGGCAATAACGAATGCTGGTGAGGATGTAGAGAAAATGGAACCCTCTTATACTGTTGGTGGGAATGTAAATTACTATAACCACTATGGAGAACAGTTTAGAGGTTCCTTGCAGTTTAAAAATAGAGCTACCATATAATCCAGCAATCCCACTGCTTGATATATACCCAAAAGAAAGAAATCAGTATATCAAAGAGATTTCTGCACTCCCATGTTTATTGCAGCACTGTTCATAATAGCTAAGATTTGAAAGCAACTTGAGTGTCAATCGTCGAATGCATGGGTAAAGAAAATATGGTACATATACACAATAGAGTATTATTCAGACATAAAAATGAATGAGATCCTATCATTTGCAACAACAGAGATGGAACTTGAGATCATTATGTTAAGTAAAATAAGCCAGGCACAGAAAGACAAACTTTGCATGCTCTCATTTATGGGAGCTAAAAACATTAAAACAATTAAATTCATGGAGATGGAGCGTAGAGTGATGGTCACCAGAGGCTGGGAAGGGTAGTGGGTGGTCCAGGGAAGTGGGTCTGGTCAGTGGGTGCAAAAACATATTAGATTGAATGAAGAAGATCTAGTGCTTGATAGCTCAACATTGTGATGACAGTCAACAATTTATTCTACTTTTAAAAATAAAGTGTGATTGGATTGTTTGTGACACAAAGGATAAATGCTTCAGGTGATGGATGTGATTATTATTATTTTTGAGATAGAGTCTTGCTCTGTCACCCAGGCTGGAGTGTGGTGGTGCAGTCTTGGCTCACTACAACCCCCGCCTCCCAGATTCAAGCAGTTCTTCTGCCTCAGCCTCTTGAGTAGTTAAGACTACAGGCATCCGCAACCATACCTGGCTAATTTTTTGTATTTTTAGTAGAGACGAGGTTTCACCATGTTAGCCAAGCTGGTCTTGAACTCCTAACCTCAGGTGATCTGCCCATCTTGGCCTTCCAAAGTGCTGGGATTAAAGGTGTGAGCCACTGTGCCTGACCTTATGTGATTATTTACCCTGATGTGATTATTATGCATTGTATCCTGGATCAAAATATCTCATGTACCCCATAAATATATACACTGTTATGTACCCACAAAAATTAAAAGATATATTGGGTAGGCATTTTACTTCGTCAGTTGTTATATTTCCTATTTTTTTTTTAACTTTAGCTTTAAAACACTTGACTTCATTTTTATTGTGTAGTAACCATTTAAAAATTCTGAAGAAGAGGGGTCACAGCGTTTAGATATAGAAAAGTCTGAAGAAACTTTATTGCAAGGTTTAAAAACAACTCCTAAGGAGTGACTGAATAATCTGGTTGTTATATTCTATAATTGTATTACACTTAGATACATCATGGATTACGTTGGCCTTTTGTCTCGACCTTTAAACCTGGCCACCAGGTTAAACTCCTCTGGAGACAGATCGTGTAGGCTCATAGCTGAACTCGGCCACTTCCTAGCTGTGTGAACTTGGACAGCTTACTTAACCTCTCCACATCTGAGGCTCCTCATTCAGAAAGTGTATATAGGAATACCTGATTCATAGGATCATTTCGAGGAATGAGATGTGTAGAGTGTTTCAACACAATGCAAGGTGCAAGATAAGCAATCAGTAAATTTGGTGGTTCTCTTGTTGTTATCATCAGAAAATACATTCTGAGTTTAAAAAAATGATTGTAAATGACATTTTGAGGTTATTATCCTTTTGTAAATTAAGACCTTTCTTCCTAGTTTCCATCTCCAGGTGAGCTGTAAGTGCTTGGAAGGAAAGTAATCAATTGTAGACCTGTATGACAGTAATCAACTGTAGACCTGTAGATCGCTGATAGCTGATCATTTGGCTCATCCTAACTTTTTACCTGTGCTGAAAAAGTAGATTATTTCTCTCTGGAGTTCTGAGCCTGGTAGGAGAGACAGATGAAGAAAAATGAACATTATTATGTATTATGTATTGTTATGTGATAAGTATATTAAAAGATTTATGCACAAGGTACTTACCATAACAGTCCCTCAACTTGTCTCCCTTCATTTCTTCCTACCAATCCAATCTATATGTAGCTGTCAGATAATTTGTCTTAAAGAATAGCCTTGAATGTCTCTTCCATGCCCGAGGTCCCTTAATGGCCTGCTGCTTATATACCAAGTGAGGTCTAAACTCTTTAATCTGGGTTTCTTGGCCTGCTATGTTCCGTCCTTAATCTATTTTCCTAGTACTTCCACCACCATTTGTCTTTATATACCTTAATTCTCTTGGTAAATCCAACTGCTTGCCATTCTTGATATACTTTCAGTCATCCATTCAGCATATTCTTTTTTTTTGTGAGGCGGAGTCTCACACACACAAAAAAGACGGCACGATCTCAGATCTCAGCTCACTGCAACCTCTGCCTCCTGGGTTCACGCCATTCTCCTGCCTCAGCCTCCCGAGTAGCTGGGACTACAGGTGCCCGCCACCACGCCCGGCCAATTTTTTGTATTTTTAGTAGAGATGGGGTTTCATCGTGTTAGCCATGATGGTCTCGATCTCCTGACCTCATGATCCTCCCGCCTCAGCCTCTGAAAGTGCTGGGATTACAGGCGTGAGCCACCGCGCCCAGCCTCAGCATGTTTTTTTTTAGGGTCTTCCCCGCTATCTGCCTGTTGAAAGGCCGTCTGTTACTTTTTATCTAGCAGCATGTTCTTGTTCATCTGTGGCAGCTCTTCCTCCTAGCACCAATGTGTGATTTATTTATACAAACTTTTATTCAGTCATTCATTTATTTAGTAAATATGCTTTGAAGTTAAATAAGACTACTATCTCTTGTCCTTTCTTCCCATGGGCCTGCTACCAATGAGAGGTAAGAATTGTACTGAATCTGGGTAAATAAGCCCACCTGAGTTTGCAAGAGAGTAGCATGAGCAGGTTAATGAGGCCGTGGCTCCAAGTACAGAGTTGGAGAGGCCCAAAAGGACAGAATTAGAGAATCTGTGGTTTAGAGGCTGACATTTTTCCAAATTGCTGAGATACTCTGCTACATAGTGGCAGCCCATGGTTATATTTCTTAGTTGTCTAGTGAAAATACTAGGGAGTTTGGTCGAGTAGTGGTGGGGATTGTGACTCAGCAGAATATTTCGCAAATGGTATGCCAAAATTAAGTGCCAAGTTTTGTTTTGTTTTTGCTTTTGATGTGAGTTAGACATGTTTCCTTTAAAATGAAAACATCAGTCTTCATTGTTCTAAATGAGACAAATCTCTGTGCTATTTTATGTTAAAAATATCTACAACCGTGAACATATAGTTTAGACTCCTGTTTTTAAAAATTGGTCGTATCCTGGAGGTTTACTATGTCCAACCCCTTTTAACTTTAATAAAGTCCCTGTATAGTCAGATACGTGGTAGAGAAGCTAGGATAATGTAAGGAATTTTATATTGTCAATGTTGAAATGGACACAGTATTATGGTTTATTAATTTAAGTACTTATTTTATCTTTCCTGATCTTTGTACACTGCTGATTATATTTAGTAGTCTGGGTTGTGAAGTACCAGAGTTGCTGACACATTCCACAGGCAAATGTATTACTTTACTGTACTATGGTATGTAGTAGAGTCATGTGGAAGCTTCAATTACAAGCCCATTTCTGTTTCTTTCTCTCTTAAATATCTATTAATTTATTGTTAGACTTCTGCAAATGTTTCGAGGCGTGTAAGTAGCATTCTCTATATCCTGCTTGTAGAATATAGATGGTAAGATAATGATTTATTATCCATTCCGGGTGTGGTAATTCAGTTTGTATTTTGTGTTCCAGCTGTTGAGCACCTTTGAAATAATCTTTTTTTTTTTTTTGAGACGGAGTCTCGCTCTGTTGCCCAGGCTGGAGTGCAGTGGTGTGATCTCAGCTCACTGCAACCTCCGCCTCCCGGGTTCAAGCGATTTTCCTGCCTCGGCCTCCCCAGTAGCTGGGACTACAGGTGCCTGCTGCCATGCCCGGCTAATTTTTGTATTTTTAGTAGAGATGGGGTTTTGCCATGTTGGCCAGGCTGGTCTCAAACTCATGACCTCAGGTGATCTACCTGCCTTGATCTCCCGAAGTGCGGGCTTACAGGCGTGAGCCACCGCTCCCGGCCTCTTTATGAGTTTCATTTCAGCCTTATGAGTCCTGCTTTGCCTCCCCAGGGTAGAACACTAAAAGTTCATATTCTGGCTCCCTTGGAATTAGGATGGAGGCGTGTAACCCAAATTTTGCCTATCACATGTATCCAAGAGAGACTGCCCTGCAAAGTGAGCTACTGGAGGAAGGAGGCCGTAAGGGGATTTGACTTTCTTCTCTTGTGTTTCCTCCCTTGGGGCCCTCTCGTCTTCCTTCACCTTACCAGGAGTAATTACTGTTAACAGTATAATGTATCCTTCCAGACTTTGCTGTACAAACATATTAATCTTTTAAAAAACTTAGCTGGGTGTGGTGGCATGTGCCTGTAGTCTTAGCCATTCAGGAGGCTAATGTAAGAGGATTTTTTAGTCCAGAAGTTTGAGGCTATAGTGAGCTGTGGTCGTGCCACTGCACTGCAGCCTGGGTGACAGAGTGAGAGTCTGTCTCTAACAACAAACAAAAACAAAGCAAAAAACGAATGCAAGTAGGCATTTTTTCAAAAAAAGAAGTTGAGTGTTTTTGATGTTTGTTTTCCTGTTTTATGAATTTTCTATTCATGCCCTTTGTCTGTCTATTTACATCTTAGCTTAAAAAAAAAACACTGCGTTATTCGTCTGTATTAAGATATTAGATTGTATAAGTCATATTGGTTACAATTTCCTCTCAGTTTTTTCTTTTTAGATGCAAAAGTTTTGGGCAGAGTGCGGTGGCTCACACCTGTAATCCCAGCACTTTGGGAGGCCGAGGCGGGCAGATCACCTGAGGTCAGGAGTTCGAGACCAGCCTGACCAACATGGGGAAACCCCATCTCCACTAAAAATACAAAAAATATTAGCTGGGCATGGTGGCATGTGCCTATAATACCAGCTACTTGGGAGGCTGAGATGGGAGAGTTGCTTGAACTGGGGGACAAAGGCTGCAGCTAGCTGAGATCCCACTACTACACTCCAGCCTGGGCGATGGAGTGAGACTCTGTCTCAAAAAAAAAAAAAGTTTTGATTGATTTTTCAGTTATTAGTTGCAGCAGTTTATTCCTTTCTCAACCAGAAGGAATTTTCCTCTGTGTGTTCTGTATGTTCAGGTAATTTGCCCATGGTTACACAGCTAGTAATCCAGTTTGGCTCAAGAACAAGCTCCCTTAACCAGTATTTTATACCACCTTTCACACACTCTCAAAATCCTTTGCAATATAGCTGGATTTTGCTTTTGAAGGTCTAAAACATGCCAAATACACAGTACTTTTCATGCTTAAATGATTTCTTATCCAGGAGCATTTTCCTGTACAGGAAGAGAGAATTAAACCTTGAGTTGGAAAGAATACTTGGAAGACTTCCTCTGACATATATTAAGCAATCTTTAATCATATTAGGGCTGCCTAAGGTGCTGTGCTTTCAGACATACCAATATAATGGAAAAAAATGGACATCGGAGTCGGACTGCCGGGTTCAAATACTAGCTCTGCTGCTTACTAGTGTGCCCTTGAACAAGTTACTCAGCCACTTTGTGTCTTTGTTTCCTTTTTGGTCAAGTGAAGAGAATTAAAACACCCACCTCATGGGTTTTTGATAAAAGTTACATCAGGTAATACACATGAAGTGTTCAGAATAGAACCTGGCACATAGTCCACTATCGGATTAGTGGTTATAACTTCAAAAGACGGTTTTGCTTGCTACTTGAAATAAGAAGAGCCAACAGGTATGAATCCCATTCAGCTTCCTGCTCCATTACCTAATTTATAGGCAGTCCTAACCCATCCATAATTAAATGTTTTTACTTTCCTAGAAAACAGAAAAGGATTGTTGAACAGTGTTGAGGCCCATCTGAGATTTTGATAGTTGTAGCAGTTATTTTTGTCATATTCAAAAACTCAGCTTTCATAGTAGAAAAAGGTGAGTGGTTAGAGGAATCTAGCATTTAGGACCTTGGGGCAGGAGCGATAGAAGAATAAGTAAGGTAAAGATGATGAACTGATGTAGTACAGGGCCCAGGTTAATTAGAGAAGGAAATGATATTAGAAAACAGAAAGGCCGGGCGTGGTGGCTCAAGCCTGTAATCCCAGCACTTTGGGAGGCCGAGATCGGCACATCACGAGGTCAGCAGATCGAGACCATCCTGGCTAACCCGGTGAAACCCC